>NW_015386103.1:354795-356039 GCF_001527695.2 Protobothrops mucrosquamatus | reverse complement strand
CCCCATAACAATCAAAGAGTTATAATCCATGGCCACAATTTTCTGGTGTAATTGTCTATAAAATTGTTTTTGAGATAACAGTTGATTGGGGGCATAAACCCCCACTATTAAACACTTTCTTCCATTTAAGTTTATTTCCACAAATAAAAATCTTCCTTCTTTGTCAGCTTCTTTTAAAATAGGTGAAAGGTGTTTCTTTATATATAATGCAACCCCAGCTTTTTTTTTAAGAGCAGGTGCAGCAAACAAATCTCCAAGCTTGGAATTTAGCAATAATTTTTGATTTTTAGCCACAATATGAGTCTCTTGTAGACATATGATATCATTATTAAAATGTCTTAAATAATGAAAAACTTTGCGTCTTTTGTGGGGTGTATTAAGCCCCCCCACGTTCCAAGATGAGATTTTAAACATCGGCTGATTTCAGTCCTATAACGATACTTGAAGCGTAAGACTTAACAAAAACCTTGGGTCGAGCGCCACCTACTGACTCAGAAGTAGCAGGTGGCGGGCTGTCAGATGTTGACGGGCGGGCTGTCATTTGTTGTTCTTTTTCCTTGCGTCTGTGAGCTGCGCGAGTCATTCTTTGTTCTATTCCATCATCTTTTAAACGCCCATTTGCATCCTTAACACTGGAAGTAGAAGGGAGGTCCACAATCAAGTGCTCAGCTGCATCAGTCTTTTGAGATGTGGGTGGACGCTCCGCTTGCAACACAGACGCCATAAAGTCATTCGCTTTTTTAACCGAATTAATTCTGTAACGCTTACCAGCCACAGTTACGATTATACCCACCGGTATATCCCATCTGAAAATCATTTGTCTGTTCTTAAGTTCCTGCACCAAAAAAGCATAGTCTCGACGCGCTCTGAATATTTTCGCTGGAATTTCTTTTAGAAGAATGATGTCTTGGTTTAAGATCTTAAATCTTTGTTGGTAAAAAAGCTGCATTATTTCATTTCGTCTCATTTTTCTTGTGAAATACACCAGCACATCTCTTGGCAAATTTTTTTGACGAGCCACCCAAGAATTCACTCTGAAGACGCATTCTATTTCATCGTAGATTAGTTCCTGCCCACAAGCCAAGGCATCTGCCAATGCTTCTGAGATTACTTCTCTTAATTTTTCTTTTGAATCCTCAGCCAGCCCACGAATTCGAATCGCGTACTCCATGTCCCGGAATTGAGCGACCAAGACGTCACCTTTAACATTTTCCAAGCCCTCCTCTACGAATTCCAATCTTTGC
>NW_015386103.1:348993-354661 GCF_001527695.2 Protobothrops mucrosquamatus | reverse complement strand
GACCAAGACGTCACCTTTAACATTTTCCAAGCCCTCCTCTACGAATTCCAATCTTTGCTCGCTCATTTCAGCCCTCTGTTCATTTTCCTCCACCCTTTCTGCCACCCCATCTACATATTCGGCCAAACCTTGGAAAGCAGTTGTCATATTCAAACGGAAGCCCTCATGTTTCTGTAATAATTCTTGTTGTTGCTGTATTTAATTGATCAATCTTATTCTCAATTTTAGCATCCATTTTTTGTAACATCTCTGTCATTTGCTTAATACTTTCAGTCACTAAATCCTGTAATTCTTTACCAGAGGGTGGTGGAGGTGAGGAGGATGGCGGTAGGGGTGGCGGGTGGGAAGCCGGCTTAGAAATTTGTTGGAGCGGCTGGGGAGTCGGAGAAGTAATTGATTTTAAAGTTGTGGGCACCATTCTTCTCGAAGCCATATTAGCAATTTAAAATTTCAATCTATATAGAAGTCTTTTTAACAGTTAGTCCAAAGCAAGTAGTGAAAGTCTTAAAAGTAGCGAAAATTCCAGACCGGAAATCCAAATCATTTTCGTTTCTTCTTGCTAAAAAGTTTCATTCCAGCGCCATTTTAAGATCACTTTCACTCCGTCCACCCCAAGTATAGGGAAGATCAGAATATTCCAAGTTAGAGTAAGATCCAGAATAGAAAACAGACTTCCAGGGTCGGTTTGTCTGCATATAATAACTCACAGTTCAATTTAAGTTGCAGCGGTGGCGGCGGCTTCTAGCTTCGCCGAAGCGAAGGCGTCCTGGATCGCGGAGAATCCTCAGGGCTCCGGAGGAGTTCTAACCTACATCGTCCACAAAGGACGACTCGGGAACTCAACTCCTACCCCGGGCAGCTCACCGATCCCCTTATGCCCGGGGGAAGGGTATCAAGCCATTTGACAGCTGATGCTTGCTGTCAAAATGGCTTTTACGCGAAAACAGGTGGGAGGCAGCTGTCGGCTGCGTCCGACGAAGTCGCCTGCACATCGGAAGTCCTCTTCAAGTCAGTCTTGACCGCTACTGACTACCTAGACAAATCCTTTGGCAAGATTTTGGAAGTAGGATACCATTGCCTGCTTCGTAGGGCTAAAAGAAAGTGACTGGCCCAAGATCATTGAGAGGGCTTCGTTCCTAATGTGGGACTAGAACTCACGGTCTCATTTGATGCCTTAACCATTACACCAAACTGGCTACTAAGTATGTGGTTTTTTTCAGTCTCTTACGGAGAGGCCTCTTATCAAATTGCTTGGAGATTTAGTTGCAATGTCTTTATTACAGTTTCTTTCACACCAATTTTCCTTCTTTTCTTCATGAAAACTATAGCCCACAGGTTTGCTACTTAGTATTTATTTAAAATCCCCATTTCCAGTAAAATTTCCCCACTAATATTGTGTCGTTTCTTCTTCCAATCTAATTTTTTACAATGAGAACTATAATATTTTAAACCGAAAATCTTGGGGATCATGATTTGATAATGAAAGCACAGATGTCTTCTTAGCACTAACCTTTTTCTAAATTAATTTACATTTTTAAGAGAAGACAGATTGCTCAGAAATATGCTGTTAAACAGATATAGACTGGAATGAATATCTAATAGGTATAGTATGTTTCAAATAACGTTTCTTTTAATCTATTCTCAAGCAGACCAATACCTCTATTTTACTTGAGATTTGAGCAGCAACTCACCAGACATATCCCTTGAACAAAAAGTAGTTTCTTTCAATGATTTTACCTGTATAACACAAGCAATACTATGGCATGCATTATTAGATATATAGATTCTTCTCATGATCAATTCCATTGTGTGATAATCACTGAAACAAAGTTGTCATTGCCTTCTATTTCCTCTTAGGGTTTGTCCTACTTGATTGCACATCTGCTCATTTCTAGTCTGCA
Source organism: Protobothrops mucrosquamatus (assembly GCF_001527695.2). NCBI lineage: Eukaryota > Metazoa > Chordata > Lepidosauria > Squamata > Viperidae > Protobothrops > Protobothrops mucrosquamatus. The sequence continues at coordinate 352,760 of NW_015386103.1, read as the reverse complement.
GGCCACTTCACACGGCCTGCAGCGTCTCTACAGTTGAGCTTCACAAAGCATACATCATCTTTTAATCAGTCAAGTTAGCACAGTTTTGGTTGTTCCTTTGGCCAGCAATTTTCTACATTTAATAGAAGAAATCTTTTTGCTATGGATTTGTTGCTGCTAGGTATGATTATTGCATTTTTCTCAACTATAAAGGCAAAACTAAAGGTTTTCTGTATGTCTTCATTTGCCACATGGTCTAGTCTTGTTATGTGACCAGTAACTCTACTACCAGGGATGACATGATAGCAGTATTCCAATATTTGAGGGGCTGTCACAGAGAGGAGGGGGACAATCTATTTTACAAAGCACCCGAAGGCCAGACAAGGAACAATAGATGGAAACTGATCAAGGAGAGATTCAACCTAGAAATAAGGAGACATTTTCTGACAGTGAGAACAATCAACCAATGGAACTACTTGCCTTCAGAAGTTGTCGGTGCTTCATCACTGGAGGCTTTCAAGAAGAGACTGGACAACCACTTGTCAGACATGGTATAGGGTTTCCTGCTTGAGCAGGGGGTGGGACTAGATGACCTAGAAGGTCTCTTCCAACTCTGTTATTCTGTATTCTGTATTCATGCATCTTCATAACTAGCCAACATTCCACTGCATGCATTGCTTTGGATCAGATGACTTTTCAAAAGATCTTAAATTTCAGATGCAGAGAGTTGTTGTTATTTTGCCACACAGAACACCAAAAACTTAATGCCACTCCATTCAGGCACTAATATTGACCATATTTGGGCATCCAGCAGTGGATTAGAAATCATGAATGGGTATTTGAAATGGTCATCTTATTTGACTCAGTACTAACAGTTTAGATCAGTGGTTCTCAACCTGTGGTTCCCGTACCTCTGGGGGGCTGTGATGTCATCACAGAGGGTCTGTGAACAAATATTATGATTTAAATCTTGAGTGAAGTCTTGGGGGTCTGTTGCCATGGTCTGTGGCAACAATAGGTATTTAAAGAGGGTACATGGTGAAGAAAAGGGTAAGAACCACTGATTTAGAATGCTGGATCTGGACACCACATTCAAAGTATTTAGTCTTCTTAATAACAGAATAACAGAGTTATTGTAGGTCTTCTACTCCTTCCCACTGCTTATTTAGGAAACCCTATACCATTTCAGACAAATAGTTGTCCAATCTCTTCATAAAAACCTCCAGTGTTGGACCACCCAGAACGTCTAGAGGCAAATCATTCCACTGATTATTTCTCGTTAGTTCTAGGTTGCTTCTCTCCTTGATTAGTTTCCATTAATTGCTTCTTGTCCTGCCTTCTGGTACTTTGGAGAATAGATTGACCCCCTCTTCTTTGTGACAACCCCTGAAATAGTGGAACACTACTACCATGTCACCCCCTTGTCCTTCTTTTCATTAAACTAGACACACCCAATTCCTGTAACAGTTCTTCATTATGTTTTAGCTTCCAATCCCATAATCATATTGAGCTTCATTGTAATTCATTAAGACACATCTTCCACTCTTATATTAGTTGCTCAAGACCGCTTATACTAGTATCCATATGTGTTATCATTAATCATTTCTGGTCACAGGGTCCATACAGAGAATGAAGAACAATGTTGCAAGAGTAGATTTTACCTATGTAGATAGGCACAGATGTCCACCAGGAATTCACTCTCTCACCACTGCCCTTCATTCCCTGAATGGACACAGAAACTTTCAGTTACAACACCCATTAAGTTGTATTTTTTTATCTTATAAAGTATCAGCTTTCTACGTGTGTATATGAAACAGATATATTAATAAGAGATTTAGCACAGTTAAAGGGTATGACCTTATTAGCAATTAAAACACTATGTCAGCTAGATCTGGAATATCTAGAAGAAATATCCTTTTAGTTGCACTGTAAACTAATGTAAAAAGAGATATTGATATTTTTTAATCAAAAATTCACTTTTTTTTATCGCTGCCTTTAAGATAAGAGGAGGGGAGATTTTCATAGTGCAATAGAATTCCCTATTCTATTGCATTTTAGAATTTTTGGAATTCCCTCAGAAAAAAAAAGATACCAGAACTACGGCACTAATTTTTAATTGAAAAAATATAGACATGAATTCAACATTATAATTAATTATGGTTTAGCACAAGGCTGGAGAGCTAGTGAGAAGACTGTACATTGTTAAGGCCTCCAAGGATTGTAGAACAATGCAGAATTATGACACCGAAGAGAATAGGGTCAACATATTCAAGCTTTTTTTGCAGAGAGAGCTAAACATACCTACTGTACTTTACTTCTTATTTCATTTTTTTTTAAAGTTAACAATAAAATCAAACTATCTAAAATAGCTACTTGCTACAAACTTTGGTGGTAGGATGTGTTGGAATGCAACTTTCCATGTGCTGCCTCCTGCACCAAGACATTTGCTGACCATTAGGACAATAGATTTGGAAGTATCTGAAAGACTCTGTTCGTTTTTCCTCATCTAAAAGAGATACAGTACATGAAAGATCCATCCTATATAACATGCCTTCTAGACTGGGCTACCATCATTTATGTTTCTTCTCAGTTAAGTTCTCTTCTTTATTCTATCTCTGACCTACATGGATCAAGTTCCGATTGAGTGTCTCTCTCCATAAAGGAAGAGAGCACCATTACAAACTCTTTACCATAGATAGTTTTAAGAAGGCAATAGCAAACCAATTGTCCCTGGATGTTATTAGAAGTTAAGTTTTATTCACAAGAGCCTTTACATTAATATTCTAAGGTAGCTTTGGGTTGACATATTCCTATTTTCCTACGAAGTATACAATTTTATTTTTGGTTTTGATTAATTATAATGTATTGTTCTATTTGCATAGTCACACTGTGCTTGAAGTTAAGAAATAGAAAATTATACTTATTTATGATTCTTCTATTGCTCTCAGCAGCTTTCAGTGCCTTGTCCATAGTTATCTTTTTGGAGAGGCTGTCTAAATTAGGTGTGGATGGAAGAACTTTGCAATGTTTCAATTTAGAAAGCTTTCCCCAAAAGATGAGATTTCTGCTCAGCCCTGTGGCATTTATACTGTGGAGTTCCACACAAGATTCTGTTTTATTCCAAAATGGTAACAACTTCACAAAATAGCTGAGTGAAACCATCCAGAGATTTAGTGTCATCAGTATACTGATAACATGCCACTCTACCTCTCCTTTTTATCAAATCCAAGGGGAGGAGAAGGAGGAGGAAGAGGAGGAGGAGGAGGAGGAGGAATATTGATTTAATGCTTATCTCAGAGCCAAAACCTGAAGATCTGCTCAAACAGGAAAGAATTGCTGTCATTATATTATTTATCATCTCTTCTCTTCAGAAAGGATCACACATATTCTAAAAGATCAAGTTCATAGCTTAGATATTATAAAAAGTCTTCTTTCAGCTTGTTAGAGTACTATGTATCATTCTACCTGAACTCAAAAAAACTTGCTTCTCTAACCTATGGCTTGATTATTTTTAATCAGAATCACTATACAGTTGTCACTAAAACCAAAATACTGCATATATTTGTATCATTGTGTTAGACTTTTTTTTAAAATGCATTTTCAAAAGCCTCCAAAACATCCTTCTCCAGCTTTGAAGGATGATGTGCAATATTTTAAAAAGAAGAAAAAAGTAAACTACCAGCTCTGCTAGCACTTATTATTGTATTTATTGTATCTTTAGAAAATAAATATAGCTATTAATAATGCTAATTTCATCATATAAAATTTTATCCATTGTGTTTTCTGAA
>NW_015386103.1:286870-348893 GCF_001527695.2 Protobothrops mucrosquamatus | reverse complement strand
AAAATGCATTTTCAAAAGCCTCCAAAACATCCTTCTCCAGCTTTGAAGGATGATGTGCAATATTTTAAAAAGAAGAAAAAAGTAAACTACCAGCTCTGCTAGCACTTATTATTGTATTTATTGTATCTTTAGAAAATAAATATAGCTATTAATAATGCTAATTTCATCATATAAAATTTTATCCATTGTGTTTTCTGAAAGCCATAGTTTCCAAAAACAAATTTTGACTAGATCGTATCTGCAATACTTAATAAGTTTCAAGCCATTAGAAATAGAATATCATCTAGCCCATTTTTAACCTTCTTCTGTAGATAAAATACATCAAGTGACTTCCAAAAGTTGCTTCTTACCCAGTAGGTCTAAAGTCAGGCAAGGGTCTGTCCAGCGGCAAACGATCACTCAGGTAGGCATTGTAACCATAATACTGGAACTGTTTAAGGGCAATTCGTTGGTTCTCAGGGCTCAGATCCTGGCCCCAGTGAGCAAAGAGGGATGAATCAATAAATGCGTCTGCAGGATTTTCTTCTGGCTTCAGCGGTGCTTCTGTAAAAAACAAATGCACTGATGTAAAGAAGGAGTCAATTTCAGTCAGAATTTGGTGCAACTTTTATGGTTTACTAGGGATGTGTTGTACTTTATTATGAGCCGTGGTGGTGCAGTGGTTAGAGCACAGTATTGCAGACTAACTTTGCCCCCTGTTAGGAATTTGATCCTGACTGGCTCTAAGTTGACTTAGCCTTCCATGGTAGGTAAAATATGTAAACCATTCAGAGAGTGCTGTAAATCACTATGGAGCAGTATATAAGCCTAAGTGCTATTACTATTTGCTATCTATCTATCTGTCTGTCTGTCTGTCTGTCTGTCTGTCTGTCTGTCTGTCTGTCTGTCTGTCTGTCTGTCTGTCTGTCTGTCTTTCTTTCTTTCTTTCTTTCTATCTTTCTTTCTATCTTTCTATCCATCTATCTATTAGCATCTTGCTGCAAGACAACTCTTGGATCTAGAATATTCCCACCATACCTCTCTGCACCTTCTTAGAGAAGCTGCATTTTTTCTGGTCTTACATTTCAGCTGAACAATACCAAGAAATATTCATGTCTGAAGTTAAGAAGGTTCCAAATTGGAGCAAGCGAGGAGGTATTTTATTTCACACTCATTATTGTGTGAGCCAGGAAAATATGTAGCTTCTTTAAGGAGACTCTGACTGGTGAAATGTAATTGTACCTTGTCAGCGGTTCCTTAACTTAAAGGTATACTTTCAGGGAATCAAGCAACTGCCAGGGAGAGATCCAATTTCTTTAAAAGGTACTAAACATGTGTAGCAAACGTCCATGTATCTCAAGCACTTTTTCTCATTCGGATCTGAACAGCGCATATAATGGCTATCAAGCTTTGTGAGATAGCCAACATCAGCTACAAATTGCCACTTGAGCTAGGCAAACTACACCAAATTTAACTACAGGTTTATTGCTGTTTTACTACTGAGCCGTGGTGGTGCAGTGGTTAAAATGCAGTACTGCAGACTATTTCTGCTGACTGCCAGCAGTTCGGCAGTTTGATTCCCACCGACTCAAGGTTGACTCAGCCTTCTGTCCTTCTGAGGTAAAATGAGGGACCCAGATTGTTGGGGGCAATATGCTGACTTTTAAACCACTTAGAGAGGGCTGTAAAGCACTGTGAAGTGGTATATAAGTCTAAGTGCTATTGCTACTGCTATTATTAATGCATTAATCTGAACATTCTGGCTCATTTCTGTCAGATTTTATCAAGTTAATTATTGCAGTGTTTTTTTCACCATACCGCCTTTTCCATTCTGCATTCCTTAAAATCCCTGCATTGACTTTGGTATTGCATTTTAGTTCCTTATATTTCCCTGTATCACTGTAATTTTAGAGTACCAATATTGTAGGTGTTATATAATCAATCAATCAATATATACTGCTCACAAAAATAAAGGGAACATTTTACCATGGAACTGAAGGGGTTTGCGTTCCCTTTATTTTTTTGAGCAGTATATTATGGATCAATAGCCATTATATGAAGACTCGGGCTGTGATTTATAATGCAGTAGCAATCTTTATTTTAAGATAATCTAAAGATAATCTAAAGATAATCACTCAGATACCTTTTAATTTAACCAAGGAATATAGCTAATTAGTATTCATTATGGGAAAATATTTTAAATTTCCAGAAATCCCATAGATTCTCTTAAGAAACATTTAATCAAATGCAATAATGTAGGCACTTTTGTTTTAGAAAGATACATTGATGCCCATTTTTAAAATGGAGGTCATTTTGATAAAAGGTGTTTAAAGGCAATCAAAATAACCAGAAAAATAACCAGGCAAGAAAAAGATAAAAGGTTCACTGCTGGATGGCATGACCAATCAATTCAGAATAGAGAAATATCCAGTGTTTTATATTCACAAGATCAATTATTAGATGAGATTATATTATTTGAGAAGCAGAAGCAGGTACAATTTGCATTCCCTTTGAAGGCTTCTGTAATAAAGAAAATACAAAAAGGTTTTACTTCCACACTACATTTCCCACTGCTGAACAAAGACCCAAGATACCTAATTTTATAAAATATCACTATTATTTCAAATACTAAATTATATAAGCAGGTATTATGCACCTTCTAAAGTCATCCCCCCCGTGCATTTCAATGTAAGAAAAGAGGAGGAAAAATGTATGCTTCAATCCCCTGTGGATGAACTATCAGAAAGGATTGATATATTTTTTAAAAAAAGAAAGGGGGGGAGAATAGAGGAGGTTGAAATGCAAAATCTGTGTCAGGTCATGGATAATCACGGAGATGTTATTCAGACGCAAGGCTTTATTATGACTTCACATATCACAAGTTGAGTCATTCCCCATAATTTATTTCAAGACCTGTAAGGTCTTTTGACATATCGGATCAACATACTGCAAGCGTATACGTGTACGTTGCTGGTGATGCAATCAATCTCATGTTAATTAGCACAAAAACCCTTCAGTACAAATCTGACTATACTTTGCTAAGCTGATTTTTATAAAGTTATTCAAGGTGACATCACATAATGATTTTTAGTATGTGCAGCAACCAATCCACCTACTCCAGGAAGACTGATCCTCTTGATTATTATTGTTTGGCATGTTGCCTGAAGAGCTGTTGGGACCTAAAAAAAAACCACTGATGAAATGACAAGAGAAAAGACCCAAAGTAAAATGGAGAGAGAGCTTGTTTACCGTCTGGATAGGCCATTTTAACATTCACACTGAGAAAACATTTAATTATATCCATGGAAGACAGAAATGAGAACTTCAATATTTTATTTCTGCCAGGATTACATACAAGTGGATTCATCAAGCTAGCAATGAAATAAATACATTTTCATTTTTTACTGAACTTATTTTAAAATCGATTCTATTGATGTAAATAAAAGCAAATGCCCCTTATTTTATATCGATAATTATCAGTTTATTGCAGAAAAGATCAAGTACAAACACACACACAAACTCAATTCCTAAGACTTTTCTTCCAGCCATTCTGAATCAGAAGATAGAGTCAGATATTCTTTTCTCAGCTTTGAGGTTGAAGAACTTGCTTAATGTTTATGTAATGGTTCTGTCTGATCTGAAGCCCACTAGTTTTTGCCACATAGCTTCAGCCCTTGCAAATCTATGAATAACATCCATGTAGTTTTCTGACAATATAGAAATGAGAAGTACCCACTCCATTCTTCAAGGAAATATTTGGGTCTAATTTCCTTGCGGTCTCCAGTTCATTATTCTGTTTCACCTTTCTGAGATCAGCCATTGGCTAGGTGCTACTACCTGCTGTAAGTTGATGAAGAATTGAGAAATATTGAAAAAAAATGAAACATTAATTAAAGGACGGAGTTCTTTAGTGGGAGGTACCTTTGAATCATTTTTGACTCCTGACAACTACATAGACAAACCTCCAGTAGACACCAACTCAATGGCACAGCATTATCCTAACTTCATAAATTCAAACTAGAAACTAAATTAATGTAAGAATATATAAAATAAATGCAATCCATTCAGAACTAAAGAAAATTTTACCCCAGTATCTGATAGCTTATGTACAGGCAGCATTGTGAGGTAGACAAGAAAAGAAGCATACCCATATGAATTAATCCTACTTTATTATAAGATTGCATTAACAGAATCCTGCAAGACTGAAAGTATTCCTCCCCTGACCTCTCTCTTTATTTTCTGGAAAACTAGAGGGGGTTCAGAAAACCTTCTGAAACACTTTTCATGCTTTTCCCTCACCTCCAGCCTCCTATCAGACTGTTCCCTAAAATGGAAGTCTTCTTCTTGCCTCCCAAGGTCATTCACACATACCACTTACACAAACCCAGAGCTACTCCATCTTACTGGGATTAAGACTCAGCCTGATCCTCTTCCTTCAGACCCAAACATCCTCCAAGACCGGACAGCATTTCAACATCATCATTTCATTGACCCAGGTTGAAATCTAAAGCACTGGCAACATGTGATCTCATGTTGGTAAATAATGATCACGGTGGTGGGAAAATAGGGCTCTTAAATAGCTGAACAACTATGTTTTCTTCTCCAACCCACTCCCAACACTAATTTTTATTAATCTTGCTGCTTGTTGGTTTAATCCATGCCATAGACGCCTACTAAATCTTTTAGTATGTTAACAGGGTTTATTGCTTCTCCTTATATAAAGGGATTGCTATGCAGCATGAAAACACGGCAGCAAGGTCGTTGTGCAGGGCAAGAGGTCATTGAGAAAATAAAATATTGCAGCCCTGAAGTGTAACCCACTGTTAAAATGGTTGTCCAGTGGTGGGTTGGGACTGATGTAGAGCTCTTTCGAAGAACAATCCTTAGTACAATCCAGCTTCTGTTGTGGTGATAGAAAAGCTGCCAGCATAATTATGAGTCTGACAGGCTCCCTCTGCTCTGTTTTTCTAACTGACAACTGTTGGAAAAGAACAGGATAGAGTTGCCTCAAAATAAGCCCGAGGATACGTTGAGGCCAGTGCTGTGGAGACAGGGTATAAAACTAGAGCTGTCGGTCTAATATAATAAATGACAAATGACAAAAGTTGCACATAGTTCCATTCAGAAATTTCTCAGATTTTTCAAACTGTAGCAGAAATTAATTTATTTAAATAGTTCTTCAGACTTCCCAGGTCATGAATAGCATGTTTGTACCTAGACCAGGGCTTTTCAACCAGTGGTACGGGTACCACCTGTGGTACATTGGCACCTGGCAGGTGGTACGAGAACATCCTAGAAAAGTGGTAGTGGGGGAAGAGAATGAGCTGAACCGGTAGCAGCACCGCACAAGCCTGAGCGAGAGATGGCTGGAGCTGCAGGGCTGTCAGGGCTCAGCGGAAGTGCCAGGATCGGCTCAGTGGAAGCTCCAGGATCAGCACCAGGCTCCAGCTGGAGCTCAGCGCTGATCCTGGCGCTTCTGCTGAGCCCAGAAGAAGGGACGATCAGCTGGAATGTTGCAGCATCTCCAGGGTTTTGTGATTTACATTCAGATGCTTGGCAAATGATTCATATTTATGATGGTCACCGTGTCCCAGGGTCATGTGAAGTGACCAAAACCTGCTGCAACTACCCAGCAGATGGGGGGGGGGGATAAAAACCAAACACCCCCCCCACCCCACCCCCGCTGCCAATCCTCAACAGAAGTGCTCACAACAATGAAAACCTCGGACAGGAGGAAGAGCACTGCAGGCAGGTGTCTTGCTTGGCTGTGCCTTGGGGGGCACTTTTTTCAGTGCTATTGTAACTTCAAACAGTCACTAAGCGAACTGTTGTAAGTCGAGGACTACCTGTACTTTATCACTTTTTTCCTTTTTTGGGGGGTCATCAAGTTTTTGACACCTTGCTAGGCGACTGGTGGTACTTGGATATTGCCATATCCTAAAAGTGGTACAATGAGTAAAAAGGTTGAAAAGCCCTGACCTAGACATCAGACACACCAAGATTCAAATTAGACCAACGACTCTAATCACAGCAAGCACTTAATTTTTCAGTCACCAGGTTATCACATTTGTTTGTACATCTTGTCAAAGGGACAAAACAATAGAGTTCTCAACAGAGCAATAAATACTGGTGTTTGGAAACTGCCACCTTGATCAGCTATCTCTTCTGCTCTATTTAGAAATGGCATTTCTCTGCTATTTCTCATTCCAGCAAACATTTGTGGGGATATGATGGGTTTTTAATTGCTACACTACCTGCTGCTTGCACATTGTTTTTCTTTTCATTGTTGTGTTGTGATTTGCTCTTTGGAATGGCCATGCTGTGTTAAGGGGTTTTTAATTTTATTTATTGTGGATTTGTGGTCTAATGCTACGGTGTAAGCCACTTGAAGACCCAGGTCTAATAACCTGCTTTTAATCTTTTTGTTGCATCTTAAATGGAGAAGATTAAGCTACTGGCACTTCTGCAGGACTTTCTTCATCCTCCTACCCACAGCACCAACAAGAAACAAATGTGTCAGCTTTCAGTTGTCCTAAATTGGTAGCACTGCTTAGTTTGTTGTGGAATTTTGCTACTAAGATCAGCTCCATTTCACTTCTGGATGAAATCGGGAGGGGGGGGGAGGAAGTTGACCAGGCTGGCCTGTTGACAGGCAGATCAAAATGATGATGACTATGACAGTGATAATGAATTTATTTAGGAAAGTACACAGAAATGCGTGCTGTTTTAAAAATGAAAGCATGCATTGTAAATATAATATAGCACATTTTTTAAAAAAAAGCATGCATTGACAGCAGTTCCAAACAAGATAAGCAATTCCACAGCTTGTCTTTCATAGTCTCTTTGATTTTAATATAGAGCAGAGATATTCAGCCAAGGTTGTCTCACTTTAGCTTAGTGCAGATATTGTTCATGCAAACTATATCTGTACTGAATTGCCTGCTCTATCCAGCTTGTTTTTTTAAAAAAAACACAGTATATAATATTTTGTCCTGCATTGGCCATGGATGCAATTCCAGATCAATGGTTTAACTTTTATTAGCAAATTCTCCTCCTTCCAAGCTTCGTTCTTTCTTGATTTTTGTGAGAATTAGACATCTGTAAAGCATTCTTATCTAATGCTTTTTGTGCATCAGAATTTTCTATAATTTTTCCTCCTTGTAATGTAAGCAGCACATTGTGGATTAACATTAAAAACTTGACTATATGAATAGAATAGAGCTGGAAGGGACCTTGGAGGTCTTCTAGTCCAGCCCCCTGCTCAAGCAGGAGAACCTATACCAGTGATGGCGAACCTTTTAGAGACCGAGTGCCCAAAAACTGCCCCTGCCCCTGCTCCACCCCCTTCCCCACCCCTGCTCCACCCCTACCCCACCTGCCCGCAGTGCCACTCATTGCCTCCAGGGCCTGTCGCAGATTGCCCAGCAGCGCCATGGCAGCCACGCCCTCTGCCCGCACCCCACAGCATCAACTGTGTGCAATGGGGCATGAGGGCAGAGTCTTGTCTACACTGCCTGGCTGCCATGTCCTTGACTGCACTGCTCCACGTGGGCCACGCTCGGGGGCGACCCTTCTCCAGGAGGGCTGCTGGTGAGGAGGGTGTCATGGGGGGAGGCAAGGCTGGGGCAACGGCATGTGTACCCACAGAGAGACTCCGAGTGCCGCCTCTGGCACCCGTGCCATAGGTTCGCCACCACTGACCTATACCATCTCAGACAAGTGACTGTCCGGTGTCTTCTTAAAAACTTCCAGTGATGGAGCGCCCTCGATTTTTGAAGGCAAGCTGTTCCACTGGTTAATTGTCTTCACTGTTAAGAACTTTCTCCTTAATTCCATGTTGCAGGGGAAGACAACCAAGAGATCTCTTCTGGAGATGTTTTTAATGCACTCTTCAGTTCATAGCAAGGACCAAGCAGAGAGTCTGACAAGATGTCCTTCAAATTCCTTACAATTCTCTTGCTTCTAAACTGGGAGTTCACATTTGCAGAAGAAATTAAGTCTGGAAATCAACAATTCGCATGCTTCCCCTCTTGCTTCAGGAAAAGATAACAGTAAACACAGGACACACATTCCAATTTGCACACAAATAGTACACTGGAGCCAAAACCCTGTGTCAAACCCTTTGTTAAAAAAATGGTTTTCAACAAAAATCCTGTGCTATTGCAAGGTTTGAATGGTTCATCAATATCCAGGTTGATTCAGGTCAAATTTTACTAATGCTACAGTTCGCTAGCAAAGCATTCATTCCATAAGGTGATTCTGAAAATGCTGAACCAACTCTAACCGCCCTAAGCTTGCAGTGCAATTTCAGATTTGCATCCACTCATTCCTGCCCACAGAATAAGGTCAGGACGCAGAAAGTGTATTAGATAAGATGATGGCTTCTTCCCAAGTGACTCAGACTAATTAATTCCCTACGTGCTGCTTTCTGCATAGAAAACAAAATACATTTCATTCCATCTCTTCTTTGAATAAAACTCTCTATGTATACTTATTGAGCAGGGATATCCCACCATCAGCCAAGGAAAGTATGACCAAAAATACATTATTTATTTATTCAATATATACAGCTACCTATCTCACATACATGACTTAAGGTGGCTCACACAATAATAATAAAAAAAACAGTAAAAAGTAAACAACTAAAATAAAAACCGTTAAAACAATCAAAACAGTATAAAACCTTAACACTTAATTTGCAGGAGAGTACAGTCTATATCAGTGGTTCTCAACCTTTTTAATGCCGCGACCCCCAACCGGTCGTAAGTCGAGGACTAAACCGGTAGTAAGTCGAGGACTAAACCGGTGCTAGCAATAGCACTTAGACTTATATACTGCTTCACAGTGCTTTACAGCGCTCTCTTTACAGCCTTCTCTAAGCGGTTTACAGAGCCAGCCTATTGCCCCCAACAATCTGGGTCCTCATTTTACCAACCTCAGAAGGATAGAAGGCTGAGTCAACCTTGAGTCAGTGAGACTCGAACTGACGAATTGCTGGCAGTTGGCAGTCAGCTGAAGTAGCTTGCAGTACTGCATTCTAACCACTGAGCCACCAGGCTCATTGATGATGATGATGATGATGATGATGATGATGATGATGATGATGATGATGATGATGATAAGACAAAGAGCTGAAGGTAAGAACAAAATACAAAGACCAACAGACAGAAATAGAACAACTGTGGCAAAAGAAAGCAAGCAAAGGTAGTACCAATAGTAATAGTTTTGAGTGCAATCCCAAAACAACTCCTTGAGGGAGATGGGAGAAACGTGAAATATAGACAGACAGACAGATGATATAACTGGAGCACCACATGAACATTATTGGCACAGACAAAATCACCTTCAGTCAATTGCAAAAGGCAGCTTTACTTGGAAGAACTTTTCAATCAGTGGATAAAAATGCCAAATCCAGTCTGAACATCTGGCTGACTGTGCGATGAATCATAATCTCCCAGCAAGGCACTATCTTAACATATTCTGAGGAAGATGAGAGTGATGGCAGAGGTTCAAACATACTGGACAAGACTCATCAGAGGAGTCTTGACAAAGAGTGTCTTTCCCACAAACAATATGTGAGACATAACTTTCAGAAACCTATAGTGGATCAAACATTGCCCAGGCCAACAAGTACTGTGCTAGGTGTTGGAGTTTCTGGACATCAGGAGACAAATCAATTACAGGATTTATGACTGCTGGCTGAGCAACCAGGGCCAGCAGCTATAGAACTACTAGAAAGAAAGGTAATTTACTTGTTGCAAATATGCAGAGATTGAAAACAAATAATGATCTGTTATTACAGAACAAGTCCAACAAGAAGAGGATATCTAAAAAGAATAAAGCAGTTCTGGGAAGAATAACAGGCAGAATCAGAAATAACAAAACAGAGACTAGCAGATCAACGTCAATTTATAATACAAAATAAAATATTCACAGAAGTAGAATTGGAAAAACTGCAAAGATCTGCCCAGGGCAAAGAAATCAAAGCCTTGCCAGAAGTAGCTCAGACAAAAGAAACAAATCAGGATGGGTTATAGTAGAAGAATCCAGCTTTGCTACTGAAGTATTTTCATTCTCACACCAGGTAACCTCTTATCTACTGTACCTTTTCCTCAGAAAGAACAAAATACTATAACTAAAAAAAAAGAAGAATTAGACTGAATAATAGAGCATCTAGAACAGTTAAAAACAACAGAGAAAGTTTGCCTGCATTGAAGCCTGTTGCAAAAAAACAGGTAGAACAAGTATTAAAATATGCCACTATTATAATATCAAAGCTAAGTATCAGCCCACTTCAAGAAACAAACTGACTGTTGCACAGCACAGCTTCAGCTATAACTGAATATCTTGGATGCAAAAATCAACAAACAAGAATAAAAAAAGCCAAACAACGCATCACCAAAATGGAAGACCAGGTTGGAAAGTAAGATCAGCATGCTAAGATCAGATGCAAGCAAGCTAGAACAGATGAAAGAAAAGAAACTGAAAAATAAGAAGACCAAAAACACCTGATCAAGCAATATCACCTAGGGCAAGGGTCCCCAATCCCCGGGCCATGGCCCACTACCGGGCCGTGACGTGTTCACAATCAGGCTGCCTGAAGCAAAGGGTGTGCACACATGTACACGCAATCCCACACACATGAGCAGTGGGCAAGCATTCACGCAAATGTTCCATTTGTGTGAGTGGTAGGCACGCATGCTTGCTGCTTGTGCAAATGGAGCTGCATGCACGCTTGCCCACCACTCACACAGAACCAGCCCCTCTCACACACACACATTGCCAGTCCACAAAGCTGGAAAGGTTAGGGAAGTCTGAGCTAGAGACAAGGAAGATCAAGGAAGCACCAGAAAGCAGGAAAGTAACAATCACAACCAAGAAAATCAGCAGATATGAAGGTTGAACTGCACATTATCATCAGAATCTCCAATTTCAGTCGAACCAGAAATGTTTCCACCAATCCATCAGTGGAGAGACTGCAATGAATCAGCCAACAATTTATAAAGAAGAAACAATGCAATTCTAGGCATACTCCCGGTACACCACAAAGAAATACAATAAAATGAAGCTTGGATGAAGGAGATGGAGAAGGGGAAAAAAAGAAATAGAAGTGAAGAAGAAAAAGAAACATGGCAAGGCAAAGTATTGCATAGTCAACGCATACAAAAACTTGCCGGCAAAGTAGATAATATCAAGACCTGGCAATGGCCAAGAGCAGGAAAGATGAAAAAAAGAGATGCAGGGGCTAATTCTGCTTGCTCACAACCAAGCCTTAAGAACAAATGCATACAAATCTAGAAATGAAAAGAAAGCAACAAATAGCAAAGGCTGCCTCTGCAAAGAAGCTGAAGAAACATTGGGCCATTTAGTCAGCTGCTGCAAGAAGATTGCATAGACTGATTACAAACAACGGCATGATAAAGAAATAACAATGGCACATTGGGATATCTGCAAGAAATAATATTTGCCTGCAAGCAAGAGCTGGTGGAACCATACAACAGAAAAAGTAATAGAAATTGAAGAAGCTAAAATGCTCTGGGACTTTAGAATTCAAACAGAGAAGCACCTGCCACATAGCCAGTGGTGGGATTCAGCCGGTTCGCACCGGTTCGGCAGAACCGATACCTAATTTTTTGATGAGTTTGGCGAACCAGTTATGATAAAACTGAGTTCTTGTGGCTGCACATCACATGGTGCATTGTGCCGCTGCTACCATTCACGGCAGGCCACCGCATTGCTCTTAGCGCCGATCACCCTGGTGCTGCCATTCACGGCAAGAGGCCATGCAGTGCATCATGCCGATTGCACCACTGCTGCTGCTCATGGTAGGATGCTACATGGCTCTTTGTGCTGATCGTGCCACTGCTGCTGCTCATGGCAGGATGTCATGTGGCTCTTTGCACCAATTGAGACGGCGCCACTTCTTGCTGCAGGAAGCCGTGAGCAGTGGCACTAGCAAGATGCACCGTGTGGCCTCCTGCCGCAAGCAGTGGCACCAGTGCAATCGGCATGATGTGCTGCGTGGCCTCCTGCTGTGAGTGGCAGCACTGGCACAATTGGTGTGATGCGCTGTATGCCTCCCTCCATGAGTGGCAGCACTGGCGTGATCGGTGCGATGCACTTCGCGTCCCCCTGCTGCAAGCAGTGACACTGGTGCGATCGGTGTGATGCGTTCTGTGGCCTCTGGCATGATCGGTGCAACGAGCCTCACAGCCTCCTGCCACAATTGGAATCCTATGCCTACAGTGAAAAGATGGTTAAGGATAAATGACACAGCCAATGATGCTCGGATAAAAGCGAAGAAAATTGCAAGGACACCAATCAAGAAGCAATATGGAAATATCTTAAGTAACAGTTTTATTGTTTTTGTCAGGTATTATTTAATATTTTTTCATTAATATTTTAAAACTCTTTCTATAACTTAATCTAGTTTTGTGTACCTCTTTTATTGTTCTTATTTAAGTATTAAATGCATGAAATAATAAACTATCTTTCAGTATATCGGTTTTTTTATACTTAAAATGGTCATTAGGGCAGAGAACCAGTTTGTTAAATTATTTGAATCCCACCACTGCACATAGCACCCCAAACTTAACAATTGTTGATAAGAAAGACAAAAATGTCTAAACAGTGAGCCTGCAGATAGCAGAGGAGAACAGAAAGAATGGGAGAAAATCACAAAATAGAAAAACCTGCAAATAGAAGTAGAAGGCTATGGCAAAAGAAAGCAAAGATAGTACCAATAACAGGTCCTTTTAATCCCAAAACACCTGGAGCACTGCTTGAACATCATTGGCATTGCCCAAACTCCCATTAATCAATTGCAAAAGGCAGTGTTACTTGGAATAGCGTGATGACACCAACAGGCAGATGCCTATCCCAGGTCCTTGAGAAGAACTCAATAGGTAGGTAAAAGTGCAAATCTAGTCTAACTATTTGGTTTACTGTGTGACCAATCAGAACAATAAAAATAGTAATAATGGGATATGCTGCCTCTTCCATCATGGATGTCAGGATATTCTTGGGTGGACCAGTCAGTACATACAAAAAAAATATATAAACTTTATCCATGTAAAGCAAAAACATGCATTAAACTAGTAAGTAATGGACACATGGTGCTATGTATGTGTATAAATGTTATAAACAATGCTGGTATCTGTTCCTGTAGGATGGGTCCAATGAATATTGATAAATAAATGTTTCCTTTACTGTTGGCTTCCACTTTTCATTGGGCATGGAACTGTCATTACACTATCCAGCTCAAATAAGTTCTTTACCATGTCTATACATTAAACGCATGACTAGGCAACAGAGCTAATCTGAAATTAGACCTGAATTTAGTCCTGAAAAAATAAACATAGGTATTTACGCATGTTGATTCCTACTATATGTGAAAAGAGGAGCAAAGTAGTTTAAACAAATAAGGCTGAAGCTGGCAACCATATTGCATATCCATATCACTTCCCATTATTGCTTCATACAACAGTCATCTTTATAAAGCAGATATCTTTCTATGTCTCATTTTTACTCCCAAAGCAGACATTTTCACCCACAAACATTCTGATTTATAAAACAAAGCTAGCACTGATTCTTCAAACCAGCTATGTTGCATATTACTTGAAGTCAAGGACTGATCAATAAAAATTCCAAAAGGAGGCACTGCTGTGATACAGGAGTGCATATTAGACAGCATCCAAGCAATAAATTTCCCTAGCAATACATCTACTTTAAGTGGCATAAATGATGGTGGTGTACAACACAGGAAGTTATATAAAAACTTGGCTCAACCTATTCCACTTTTTAGCAACAGAGGTTTATATTGCTGCATTTCTACAGAAGTCAAATGCCAATCATGAAGATATTAACTGGACAATTCTATAGAAAAATAAATCCCAGTTGTAAAAAAAAAAGTGACAAGAATGTTCTCCAGAGAGATATAGAAATGGTGTTAACATGCCTAAAAGGTGGCATTGTTAAGCTTATTAACACAATTGATTCTTCAGCATTTTTTTCCAACAAATTCAAAGAAATTCCTTTAAATGAACATAAGAGAGATAGATTGCAAGTGAACTGTGAAACCATTTCAAAGCTTTTAAAAAATTATTTTGGAAGTTGCACCATTAAACTGATGCTTTCTATTCTAACACTGACATTTATAAAGAGAAATTGTGTTAATCTGAAGCTTTAAGCTCTGGAACATGGTTTTAGAATGTGCCTTTTTAATTTTTTCCCCCATGGAAACTAGTCAACTAAAATAAGCACTGCTGCTTGTGCAAAGGGTATAACAATTAAATTTGTTTTGTCAGGGAGAGTTGTGTTTGTTTTGCTTCTTTATTTGTTCTGCCAATATTGTTAGGATAATCAGTGTTGAAGAAAAAGATAGATTTATTGCAGTGTGTATCCATAAGGACTGCAGATTAGATGGAAATCACTAGGTTATGAACAAAAAGTAGGTTTCAGGAAAGCCCAATGAAAAGGCCAACATTTGCTTTTTTAAAACAATTAGCAATGTTTGGATTGCTATATATAAGCCATAATGGCTACTTTTAAATGGTGTTGCTCTACGGATGTTTCTAATCGGCTTCTTAAAATGAGCATTTTATTTGGAGATTACCATGCCTAGCCTAACTCATAAACCCTGGCATAATTAATCCTTGTGCAAGCTAGATTTAAAGAACTGACAAACCCTTACAGCAGATTGTTCCAACTCTTGTTATGACCAGAGAAACACAGATTCCTTCACCCTTTGCAAACAGATTGTGAAGTCTATGTAAAACATCTCATTTTTTCTTTAATTGAAAAAGGGTACATTACAGCAGCATAAAGTGAGCCAATGTGTAGTCAAGATTCCATTTGATTGGCAGTACCAAGAAAGCAAGAACAACAAGGATTTTTGTCAAGTTTACTTAATGTTAGTTTCAGGTAAATACAGAATCTTAAAAACTGTGATGATTTCCCTGTCTCAATGATCAAGAATTAATTAAGAGAAAGTGTATTTGAAACATGTTCTGTCCAACTCTCAGCACCTGGGGTGAGCTGCCTTTTCTGAGATAACCATGCAACAACCTCAAGTTTAGCTTTCCCACAATCTCTTACATCCCTCTTTCTCAACCTTGATGGCTTTAAATTGGGTGGCCTTCAACTCCCAGAAGCTGGCTGGGGAATTCTGGGAGTTGAAGTCCACCCATCTTAAAGTCGCCAAGAATGAGAAAACTGTCTTACATGAAACAAATAGAAAGAGAAGCAAGTGGAGATTTTAAATAATTTTTAAATGTTTCAAGCCTTTAGAAAAACTTCTAAAAGTGTTCAGTATTAGCTAATTCTTAGTTTCATAATTGTCTTAACAAAAACAACAACAACAACAGAGTTGGAAGGGATCTTGCAGGACTCCACACCCCTGGTCAAGTAGGAGAATCTATACCATTTCAGACAAATGATCTCAAGTGGGCATCAGTTACACATAACCTACATTTTAAGGCTAGTCATTAGGGACTGGAGACAGAATCTGAGGGATAATATTTAACCTGAGCCTGCCTTAACCTGCTATTTCTGCCTGAGAATATAACAAACACATAACTTCAGCTATGCTCCCCACTTCAATTTGGTTTGTAACCTATGCACTCTAATTCCTAATTCCCCAAGACGAGATGATCTCTGACTCTGCAGAAAGCATTAGTTGGCAGAGAATTTCAGGATTTTTCAGATTCTTTTTTTAACATTCAGACCTCATTCAAGGAGGCTGGCAAACAATTGACAGAAATACTGAAATGCTCTAACTAAATTCTAAGGCTGTTTGCCCAACACCAACAGTGTAATACACAGAAATCTTATTATTTTTCTATGTTACGATGCTGTATGCATACAGCCTGTCTTCTGCAAGGAAATACACATCTGATCTTTATAAATAATTGTATTAGATGAGAGCGAAGATCCACATAAACCAGTTTCCTGTTCCAACAATGGCTACTCTTTAAGCAGGATGCAGAGGGAATAACATTCCCAACTGTCCCAATAGTTAGGACTTAAAAATACACTGTCTCAGATTAAGAAAAAATGTTTTATTTTGGAAATTTACAAAGATAGATGGACAGATGAATAGATGGATGGATGGATGGATGGATGGATGGATGGATGGATGGAGAGAGAGAGAGAGAGAGAGAGAGAGAGAGAGAGAGAGAGAGAGAGAGAGAGAGAGAGAGAGAGAGAGAGAGAGAGAGAGAGAGAGAGAGAGAATCCAGCTTTATTGCTATATGATTCCCAATTTGGATCAAGACAAACTTGAAAAGCTTCATTCTTTTTGTTTATATATTAAACTTACATGCCTCCTATCTTACCTAGATTTATACATCTAAATGTCCTCCCTTGCATCTAAGTTTGATTTAAAATAAGGACTAATTCTATCAAATATTATTGTGCTAAGCATATATACCTATAGCACAACCATAGACTTTCAACATATTTGCTAAAAGGATATGGTTGCAAAAAAATGAGTTCCATTCCCTAGCCTGAATGGGTGCGCTCATGGGTAGTTCAGGCTAGTTTCAATTTTCCATCTCCAGTCTATAGTTGTTGCTTTGGAATGTGAGATGGAATATTTAAATCGGCCTTCCGCTCTCAATTTTCTGTTCAGTGCTCAGGCAAATACACTCTAGGCAATGAAAAAAAAATCCTGTCTGCTGAAGCAAGGATAGCAGTGATGTGTTCAGAATTCACAAGCGTTGCAATCGTTTTGTAAGAAATACTCCTACATATTTCATACCACAGAGTTGACATACATGGATTTTACTTAGAGAGATCTCTATCAGTAGACTTGGGAAGAGAGACTGCATCGTTCTTCCCCCAGTTTGGCCCAATACAGATATATTGGATTACAGGTCTTAGAATCCCATGTCCAGTATGTCAGATTTGAAACAGGCTAGCCTATCTTCTTACTGCATCCTTAGGAAAGCTGTTCTCTTCCTAATTGTTAGCAAAGTAGTATAATATCACAGAGTGACCCGATAGCCATTTATTTTGAGTAATCTTTAACTTTTTACAAAAATACTTTTGTAGATTGTTTTCAATCACAGGATAGAAAGAAAAAGGTGAAAGAATGGTGAGAATAAGCAGCAATACGAAAGGCTAAATTGATGCATATGTTGATACTTTTTGATACACACTTTGTGATTTAATTAGTATGAAACACCAGATTCTATCATGATAATGTAATAAAGAAATTGCTACTTGAAGGAACTGCAGACAGAACATTGAATAACAGCAATGAGTAAGCAAGTTCAAAATCTCCCACAGCTTTTGGCTCTGTGCTTTGTAAACACTCGATCTTGTTAATGACTTTTCTTTTAGAATGTTCTTATTTATTTGCTTAAATTGCACAGGGTATCATTTTTCTCAGTGTATATTGCATTGGATAAATTGATTCATCATGTTGAAGAACTTCTTTATTTTTCTACAGTGGCAGCCAATATTTCTTTCTGAAATGCTCTCCCCCACTTGACTCCCTTCAAGAATAGCACTTATATACCACTCCGTAGTGCTTTATAGCACTCTCTCAGCGGTTTACAAATGTCAGCATATTGGCACCAACAATCTACATCTCATTTTACTGACCTCAGAAGGATGGAAAGCTGAGTCAACCTTGAGCTAGTCAGGATCAAATTCATGGCTATGGGCAGAGTTAGGCTGCAATACTGCATTCTAACCACTGAGCCACGAGAAGCATTAGAACTGCACTTCCAGATTTCCCAGCCATACTGGGAGCTACTTTTCTAACAGATTTGGAGGATGTGAAGTTGTAGAATGTTAAATAAATATTCAGTATATGGAAACAAGTCCCTTAACTATTATAAATGATGCTGCCAGAATGACTGCAAATAAGGCCCTGAAAGAAGAGGTGGGAAGAAAGAAATTGGGTTTGAAATGGACTTGAAAAGGTCTAGACTGAATCTGAAAATCACAGATAATGCTTTTGTGTTGCAGTAATTACATAGCATGGTAGAATAAAATGAAAATAGAATTGCAGAGTAATATCAGATAGAGTCATAAGGACTGGAGATCAAGTAGCCAATTCCCCTGCCTAACACTGGAAACCATTATAACGGCAGCCCTGACAGAAGGCTATACAACCCCTATTTAAATGCTTACAGAGGAAAATCCATTACTAAATAGCTATATTAGGTAGGTAAGATGTTGCAAAATGTTCTACTTCTAAAGAAACTCTAATAATTCTGCCCCTTCTCTACTTCAGGGGTCCCCAATCCCCGGTCCATGGACCAGTATCGGACTGTGGCATGCTAGCAACTGGTCCACATAAACAAGCAAAGCCCCATCTGCAGGGTGCACGCAGCACACAAAACAACACACCCTCTGGTCCACAGAAAAACCTCTCTCCACGGACCGGTCCCTGGTGCCCAAAAGGTTGGGGACCTCTGCTCTACTTGACAATCTTTGAATATTTGAAGACAACTATCATGTCTTTCTGTATTCTTCTCTTCTCTGGGCTAAATGTATCTAATACCTCCAACTGTTTCTCCTAAGTTTTCTTTTCCCACAGGCCTCTCACCATCGTAGTTTCTCATCTCTAGACCTTACCCTGACTTATGAGTTCTATAAATACTATCTTTGTATTTATATTCCCTCTTTAAAATGTATCTCTTTCAGTGTTCTTGTCTCAGAGAACAAAGGAAATCACATATATACTGAGCTTTTAACATAAAAGGAGACGGGGAGGAGAAAATTAGTTTGCTTCCTTTACTTCACAGTGGGAACCTCCAATTTTCTCAGAAAATGGTAAGATCTCCCCGATCTTGTCTAGAAAACTGCTATTAGATATTAGAAATGAGATTTAAAAAAATTACAGGATTTTCATTTCATAATAGTAATTTGGAGAAGCAGAAATTATTCCTTACTCAAAGACTCTGATTTAAGTACATTCAATCTTTTTTATGTCATGATCACTGCTTCCTTTTTCTCTAATTTTATATGAAGACCAAAATTAATGAAAACTTCATTTAATCTCTCTCTCTCTCTCTCTCTCTCTCTCTCTCTCTCTCTCTCTCTCTCTCTCTCTCTCTGTGTGTGTGTGTGTGTGTGTGTGTGTGTGTGTGTGTGTGTGTGTGTAAAAATCAATCAAAGGAACAGAAGACAAAGTATACATACACATAATAATATGAATGTACCTAACATTAATATTAGGAATAGAATAGAATATTCTTTATTGGCCAAGTGTGAAGAATTTGTCTCTGGTGCATAAGCACTCAGTGTACATACCAAGTAATGTAAACATAAGATACCAATAGGAGAAGGTAATAGGAAAGATGAGAAGGATGTTAGTAATACAGCCCGACTACATGGGTAAGTATCCTTAAACATAACAGTGTTGTGGGAGTTAGGTTTTTAGCAGAGTGATGGCATGAGGGGAAAAAACTATATTTGTGTCTAGTTGTGTCTAGTCCAGGATGTGAAGGGTCTGTAGATATTTTCTCAAGCCTCCTTCTGACCCTTGCAATATACAGGTTCTCAATGGAAGGCAGGCTGGTTGGAATTGTTTTTTCTGCAGTCCTAACTATCTGGTCTGTATCTGTCTTGTTGGATTATAACCAAATAGTTATAAAAGTACAAATGACAGACACAATAAAAAGAAATAATGTTTGAAAAATTATAAAATAACCAAACATTACAACCAAATGTAACTATTTTTCAAAAGTCTTCAAACTTACCTATTTGTCAAAACTAACTCAAATATTGACATGCAGTGCATATCAGCAATCCACTATTACAAGTGATTGGCAGATTTCTTATTCAACTGATCTACAGTAATAATTTTAGTCAGCCTCCATGTCTCAAAACTCTGCAGTTCTTGATATCAAGATAGGTTAACAAACAAGAATTGATCCAGAGTATTATTAACAAGCCTGCTGATTTTACCCCCAAAATCTGCTAGTAATAGGACAAATCAAAACTATATGACTAATATTTCAATTCCTGAATTTCATTTGCAAAAGCAAGGCAATTGTAACGAGAAATTATAAAACATTCACTGAGGTACTCATTATACAATAATTGCTTTTGTTTCATTATCTTCATTTTAAGGTCTTAGGAAACTAATTTTATATTATTTAAAACAAATTTCCATTTGTTTACTAGGACAGAACATTCAAGCTCATTATTTTGGAGGTTGCATAAATTAATAATCTCAGTTTCATCCACTTTTAATAGCTACCAAAAATTCAACCAAAATCTCTAACCACTATGGAATTTTAGCAGCAGTCATGGGATCTGGATGAAATGGAGCAAATTACAAATACTTGAAATGAATAAACTAAGAAAGAAATACTTTGAGATGAAGAAATCTTATTTTTAAAACTTTGTTTTATCAAAATTACTTCTGTACAGTTGAGTTGATCCAAAGTATTAATGCTCCTAGTTTACCCATAAAATAGACCCACTATTAAATAAATAAACTAGATTTGCTGCTTTATGATCCAGTAATGGAGACTAATTTGTGCGTAAGCTATCTTTAAAACTTTGGGAACAAAACTCAAGCACAAACTAGCCTATATTTATGAGTTAGCTAGCAGGAAAGAAAATGCTGGCCTTCTCTCCATTTTTTAAAAAATAATATTTTATTAGTTTTCTGGTTTTACATTTAAGTATTTAGAAAGCAACATGGTGGCTGGGTTAATCAATAGTTCAATAACATACATAAATCTTTAGTACAAATCTCAAGTTACGACATCAAATATTCCCTCTCTTTTCCCCATTAATATCTTCTATCTCATATTTAGGCTGATACAATTCTTATTATATCGACTAAGTAAAAACATCATTATTACATTTATCAATAAATTTTTAGCTTACACATATCTTAATTGTGTTTACCTTCAATCTTTATAGACAATCAATGTCCTGTTATTGGTTTTTTCCCTATTTTAATTTCCCATCAATATTCAAATTAACATTTGATATTTATAATTTCCAAGCTTTAAGTAACCAAAGTTTCCCTTATCTCAATTCATAACAAAATCTAATATTCAAAATACACATCTTATCTATTTGAGTGTAGTCTCGTTCTATTTTCTAAAAGTTATCTATTTTCCACCATATTAAATCATCTAATTAATAATACAGTATCCCCTTCAATAAGTCAAAACCATTATATATATTGTTTGGGTTAACCAATAAATCAAACATATTCATGGTTTTTTTATTTGAGTCTAATTTTTAAATATTAAACAAATAGAATCCTGATTTTCAACTGATTTCCAAATATTTTAAATTAAATGACCAAAGTTCCCCTTATCAAAACTTCTCCCTTTTTCCCTTTTCATACCAAAGTCTTGTTACACATCTTACCTATTCAATTATAATGATACTTTATTTTCTAAAAAAAAAATTGTTTTCCAGCATATTCAGCCCTCTAATTAATAATATGAAATCCCCTCTAATAAATCAAAACCCTAATTTTCTTCAGCCTTATTCTGGCTTTCTTCCTTTGCCAACTCACCTTCCATGTCAATGCTTTTAAATAATCAAATAGATCTCCCTCAATTATTATATATATTATTTGAAATAAGAGAGACCATTTAATTGCCATTTTTTTTAAAGGACTAGCCCATTTGTGTTCATTAGATCATCTCGCTATTAGTCCAATTTCCCATGATTGTCTTGATATGTTTATCTTCCATTCAATCTGTTCTTTTTCCTTTTCCTCAAATTTCTTCTGATTTATATAGAAAGTCTTTTCCATTTTCAGTGTTGTCACTCCCTTTTCTGGATTTTCCATTGATTGGGTTTGTTGATTAATTGAGTCCTCTGTCTTAGTATTTGCTTGTTCCACTTCTCCTGTTGTTTTCTGTGTTGTTAGTTCTTTGGTTGTAGTCAAGATCTGGGTTTGTATATCTAAACTGGCATCTTGTTCTTTTACGTTGCATCTTATTTTGTCACAAGCTGAAAGAAAGGTTTCATGTATTGCTTTCAACATGAAAAGGATCTTTTCCTGATCTTCACCCATATTCTCTTAATAGAAATTCCCCACATATAACTCTGAAAGTCAGTAAAGGTTTACATTCATAGTTCAAACAGGCCAATTATGCTGCCCAGAAATGCTCTTTACAGCTGAGTTTCTCACAGCTGGTATCTATCAAAGTCAAAAGAGTTTTATCTGAAGTCTGGGCTTCAAGCCAAGTCTCTTTTAGGCAATAAAAAGTTGTAATACCATACGCCACAAGATGTCACCGATGCCGTTTAATGTTTTTTAAGTCCAAAATTTTTATAATCCTTTTTCAGTTTTATTTCCTTTTTTAAAATAAAAACAAAAGTGTCTAGTAAGAATAATAAAAACTTTTGGTCCCCAGATTTCAGAAACATATAAATCCAATTAGACTAAAATTGTTCTTATAGTGCTTTAACTCCCCTGGGTAGTCAGTCACCACAGTTCTTAGAGGGTGGGATAGAAATTCCCTTCCCTCTCTCCTCACAGGGGAAAAAAAACTTTGGGTAGCTATTACAGGAAAGAAAATATTTAGAATCTTAAAGACAAGATCAGATCTCACCCAGTTTCATCCGCATTGCTTTAAAAGTGCTTGATGGTAAGTTTGACTTCAGCTGTCTGCAGCTTAGTGATGAGCCATATTGCTGTGGCTGGTCTTTCCTCTGCCGATTTGGAGGGCTACCCCAGATCAAGCGGAAGGCTGCCACCCTCTGCGATCAAGCAGGGGTCCTCTCCTTGCTCATCACCCCTACAGGGTGACTTTCGACCCTTTCCAGGGTCCCCCAGCAGAACGAAATTGAACGCAGAAGACAGAGCCCGCCTTCCAGCTTCCGCAGCAGCTGCGATGGCAAACCGGAAGTCCTCTCCATTTTTTTTTTATCTCTGTGGCTATGCAAGTTATATTATGGGAAGGAAATAATATGATAAAGTGAATTGGTAATAAATGATAATATAACAAATTGTCAACAGACTTATCCCAGCATCATTTTCTGGCATAAGGCTTTCTCTCCAGTCATAACTAAACCATGCAATAGGAGACAATGGTTTGATTGTGTTCACAGGTTGACATACTGAGGTTTACAGCTTTCTTCAGTGTCTTTGAGTATAAACAAGGCACACGGTATAGCAAACAATAGCATTTAGACTTATATACTACTTTACAACACTCTCTGGGCAGTTTACAATGTCAGCATTATTTGCATATTGCCCCCAACAATCTGGGCCTTCATTTGGCTGACCTTGGAAGGATGGAAGGCTGAGTCAACCTTGAGCCCCATCAGGATCGAACTCTGGGCTGTGGGCAGACTTTGGCTGCAATGCTGCATTCTAACCACTGCACCACCAGGGTGCAGTGTTTAAAGTCACCAGTATCTTTTAATGAATACCCAGGGCAGGTTAGGAGATGTCAAAGACAACAATTACAACTAGAGATATTGCCAGATATTGTCAGTATACAAAACACTTCTTCTTTCAAAGCCTGAATATGTTTTGCTATTAGGGTTGGCATTTTACATCATATAAAGAATGGTACTTACACATCCCACTTCACAGCATAGCTGTTACTTTTCTACCTCCCCGCACCCCATAATAATTACAATCCGTTGCAAAATATTTTCCTGTCCTTTCGCCCCCTTAAATAATTGCTGTCAAGAACAAAATTACATTGTAACCTGGCAGATCTAAGCATTTTGTACTGATGGAATTACTATGATAACATGAATGCAGGTCAAAGGAACATTTGCAAAGAGTTGATCCCTTCTTCTATATCTCTGTCCCCCTTCCGTGTCTATTTAAGTCAAGAAAAAGAGTAACGAACTTAAAGAAGATTGTATGGCAGCCAAAAGGCACTCTGAAATGCACTTTGTGGATCAAAGGAAAGTTTTTGTGTACTGTGATTGTAAAGAGTAAAAAGATCAGCATAAAATCAAACATGACAGCATCCACTACTGTGCCAAAGACTAGTTTTTTCCCCCTCAGTTAATGCAAAGCCAAGGAACAGTAATACATGCTGAAGGGTCCTTGATGCAAGGTGAACAATCTCTATGCACCAAATATTTACTAGTTTACTATTTCAGTGTCCTCTACAGAAATCAGGAACAGTTGCAGCCTACAAGTATGCTCTTTACCCAAAATTACATGACCTGTAAATGGTATTTTGGGGCCTGGGAGTAGCTTCATCAGTTTGTCTCATAATAAATAGGTGTTTCTTTAATTGGCCACCCCTTCTCATTTTGTGAGAAGTTCCATTATGTATTTGTATTTATTAATCAAATTTATGTAGCTGCCCATCTCACAAAAAGCGAGTGTGCCCTGGGTGGCATACAACGATCAAATAAAACAACAACCTTGGGCTGGTTTTGCTGGAAACATGTGGATACCAACGAGAGAAAGAAAAAGAGGAACACCAACCCTCAAACTTTCAATCAAAATACTGTGAAAAACACACTACCCATGGATAGATTCAGCCTTTAAATTTTAGTATGTTTTAATTTTCACAATTGGCTTATCCATGGGTAATGCATAGATTATTCAGTTTCAAGGTATTTTGATAAAAAAATTCAGGAATTATCTACAGATGGGCTCATTTGTGAGTGTATATACTTGAAATAAGCCAATTCATGGATAAGTCAAACACAGTTTTTGGATGTATTTTGACACATACAATTCTTGGTTTATTCATGACTATATACAGTAGCTGTATTTGAGGTAGGTAGGTAGGTAGGTAGGTAGGTAGGTAGGTAGGTAGGTAGATAGATAGATAGATAGATAGATAGATAGATAGATAGATAGATAGATAGATAGATAGATAGATAATTTCAAATGTGCCCAAAATCATTTCCTACTTTCCCTTTGAACACTTGATTTATATCTCATTTTCTCTTGTCAGTTATTGTCCTGACTGCTCTTCTGCCATTCCTATTGAAGATTTTAGTGTGCAATATACAAAATTCAAGTAATCACTGGGAAAAAAAACAGTATACATTTCCTCTTTTAAAAGCACCATATTACAGTATGTTCTATAAGGCATATAGAGGGATCCATACAGATCACAAATGCCCAAAGCATATTTCTGGAGTTTTTACTTGAAAATATACACAAACATCTGACTTAATGATGCCTGCAATACAAGTGATCTCTCTTTTCTACTGATTTTTTTTTTATATTCATAAGGAAATACATAAGCAAGCATGGGGGATAACAAAAGGAGAAGAGTGGAAAATAACTGTAACTTATCCCAAACTAGTGCAATCTGAATTCAAAATTAAATATAATACAACATCAATGTTACATAGGAAGAGGTGTTTTTTTTTACTAATTCATAAGATTTATATATATAAATGAGAAAAGAAATCAAGAAATCCTTATAAACTCTCCTTGAAATGAAAAAGAAGAGAATGCAAAATAAATCTTCCTGACTGTGGCACTGAACAATTTGCAGAGCTTTAAAAAAAAGTTTTCAGGACACCATTCATCATCAGTTTAGTTTAGCAAGCAGTAGACAAGAACCTGAAAGGATGTTAGATAAAAGGATGTGACATCGAAGGGGTCATGTCTTACACAATATGAACTGGCATGCAATCTGACGGCTCTTCAGCCTTACATTCCCTTGAGTAGCCAAATGAACAAAGGAGGTTTTGCCTACTCTGTTTCTCAACCAAATCTTTTTATTGCTGCAGTTTTGTATTCCTGGATAAATAAATAGCTCCCTGCAGAGTGATTCACAATGACAACTCACTTGCTAGTCCAGCTACTGATTACTGCTTACAGCAAGCATTAAAATATAGAACTCCGGGGTCTGGGGGAATAATTTCAGATGCAGGCACAAAAACACCTAAAGCTACCTTTAGTTGGGTTGCAAAAAATCCAGGCAACCACTAAATGTCAGCAAAGGATATCCTTTGTTTTCTATATCCTTTTCCTGCCATCTGGTGATTATTCAGATGTTTGCCTCCAAGAGACAGGAGCCAAATTTTGCTTATTAAATTAAGTTGCAACATTTTATATTATGAATGTATGTATATTATACAGAGTATCAGCTGTATGTCCCAATGATTTATATTCATGTCTGTGTGTCCATAACCTCCAAACTCTGAAATCTTTGAGAGTGCCTTTATATAGGCAGGTATAAGTTTGAAGGATGCTCCAAGTATACACTGAAAATATTGTTTTATGGAATACAGGCTCAGATACAAACTGAGAGATGACTTATACTGTGATTTTGAAGATACTACTAAAAATAGCCTCATCATCCACAAGTCATCGTAGTTCTTGCTCTGACATCTAGAATGCTAAATTTTAGTTCCATCATATTGTATGCACTGCCAAAACTTAATTCCAGATTTCTAATGACCACAGGGAGAAGAGACATGTAAAGAGGCATTGTGATTTCATATCTCCCAAATTAATCAGTGGAATCACTTGCCTCCAGAGGTTGTGGGTGCTCCAACACTGAAGATTTTTAGAAAGAGATTGGACAATCATTTGTCTGAAATGGTATGGGGTTTCCTGCCTGAGCAAGAGGTTGAACTAGAAGACCTCCACAGTCCCTTCCAATTCTGTTATTCTGTTAAATCACAAGGTAAATGTTACATAAATGAAAAAAGGAATGTATAAAGATGAAGACACATACTGAAAAAAACCTGAAATGCAATATGTTGACATCAGCATTGAGGAACAAGTTGAAAAAGAAGGGTTATGGAAATACAATGTTATGCTAATTATGTTTTATTTATATGACTTATAAGGCCACCCTAACAAAATGCAATTCTGGGTGGCTAACATAGGATTAAAAACAAAACAAGATAAACAGCAAATATAAAAGAACCATACAACAGCACCATCTAAACAACACAGAAGATGAAAAAGCAACATATTCAAAACTGGATCATCCAAAGTTTTTACTCTGTGCTTAGGAGGAAAACCATGTTTTTAAAAGGTTATGGAAGCCAGCAGGGGCCTGGGGCCATCCAAATATCATGGGACATGCTGTTCCAAAGGACAGACACCACAACAGTCTCCCGAATCCTGTTATTGTTGTTTCATAGTGGTAACCAAAGCATGCCCAGTTGAATCTCATGCAACAGGTAGACATAATCAGAGGTTAGTGCCAAATTGTGTACTAGTGCTACACAAGAAATGCTACTCCACTCAGATGTGTGTGTGTGGGGGTGCTAAAACTCACAACAACTAGATCTTGCTTGGCTTGAGCTGAAGGTTTGAGCACAACTGCTGTTCAATATCTGAAATGTATTGCTCAGTGAAGCAGTTCAACTAATATAAGATTTGTCCAATTGATGGGAGCTCATTTTATTTCTGTATCTTGCATGGCCTTTATAACCAGAGTCATTTTCTTGCATGGCTTTTATAATGAGAGTCTTTATAACCAGAGTCATTCCAGAGTCCTTTAAGGTATCCAAGTCTGCACCTAGAAAACTTGACATAACTTGAGAAAACTTGAAATTGTCCAGTCTATGTTTATTAGAGTTATTCTTGCTGTTTCAAGATAAATAAACTACATTACATTTAAATAATGGGCTTGGCCTCTATGGAAGCTAGAGTTTGGTAACTTAAAAAAAAAACAACTACCCTTGGCTAGAGTTAATTTTTCCCTAATGCAGTGATGGCGAACCTTTTAGAGACTGAGTGCCCAAACTGCAACCCAAACCCCACTTATTTATCACCGGGTGCCAGGTGGGTGTGGCCCGCTGGGTGGGCGTGGCTGTGGTGGTCATGGCAGACTGGGTGGGTGTGGCCAAGGTGGGCATGGTCACTTCGATGTTGCTCATGGGGAGGGATGCCTGTGGAAACCAGGCAGGGTTGGGGGAGATCCAGGGGTCTCTGGCAGTGGGCAGGAGGGCAGGAGGCTCGTCCTGTGGGGTGAGGTGAGGCTGGGCTGGGGTGCCATTGTCGCAGGGCAAGGCGAGGCAGGAGCTGGGGCAGCTGCTGCCTGACACCATCGACCCCTGCACACAGAGGCCAGCGAGCACATGGGGGCCAACAGTGTCTGTCAGCAGCCACAGCCTGCCGGCCCCTTGACCAGCACACTCTGGGGCTCCGCAGCCCGCCACAAGAAGTTCAGAGAAGCCACCTCTAAGCTGGACAGATGGTCAACAGCTGAGGAGGCACTGCAGTGGGTCGTGCCCGGGAAAAGGAGAGCATGTGAGGCCAGGAGGGATGGGACAGGGGGGAGGGAAACCAGCCATGCTGGGATGCATCTGGCCATGTGGGACCTCAGCGAGTTAGCAGGAAGCTGGTTGAAGAAGGACGGTTGCCATCTCTGGGGCATGGCGCGCTTGCCCACAGAGAGGGCTCCGAGTGCCGCCTCTGGCACATGTGCCATAGGTTCGCCACCACTGCCCTAATGGGTCTGGCCCTATTGGCTCTTAAAATAGAGACTACTTTGAGACAATGTGTCTAAAAGAAGTTTCTGGCAAGCTTTACTGTCTAGGATTCTCATTGGAAAGTCTGTGCCTATTAGGTTTTTAAAATGCCAGAAGCAGTACATCTGAGATATTGATCTTCAAATCAATCTAAGTCTAGTTTTCAGCCTTGCAGTTTGTGGGGCTTTTTCAACCAGCTATGTGCCAGCTTCCTATCTCTCTTCCATCACTGTTTTGACATTTCAGCCTTGGCCAGACTGGATATATTGCTTTCTATTGTTCTGTCGAGGTCTGGTAGGGATACGATGAACTTGTGGGCTCCCTGAGTTATATGCTCCTTTACTGTTCTCTCCACAAGGAATCCAGATAATTTTCATCCATCCTATCCTGAAGAAATTCCCTGGAACTGAACATGACTTTTATCTGTCACATCTTCCATCTGACCATTATTTGGAAATACCTCTTGGTTTGTTCAGTTTTCTTAGTTTTAATGGTACCCTTTTTGTATCTTCAGGGCAGGGAAAGAGAAATTAACATGAGGAGAGATCTGAACAACAAGTATGTTTCTACAATCACATATCAGGCTATCACTCAAAATAAAAAAGGCTGTGTTACAATTTAATGTGATGAACAAGATTAAAACTTATGCTAAGACAATGGCTAAATTCCCACGACACCATGAACCTAAAGCTACCCTATTTAGTTTAATCTAAAATGCAATATTTGCCTATTTCAGATAAATCAGGAGAACTGGTTTCTTTCTCATATGCAAATTAAGTGTCAAAAAGTTGGTGCATTGGTTGTTGATGTTAACTAATAGAGAATATATGTAGCTCAGGGTTGAACTATACTGTCCTAATTAATTGTACAACTAGGTGACTATTCATCCCCTGCCTTGGCTGCTCTTGAAACACCTAGCAAGATGGGTCAGAGGTCATCAGGAAAACCCAGACCCATTGGCTAGACTGGGAACACACAGAGACAAAATCCAGGAAAAAGAAAATAGTAAATCTAGAAAACTATATCTATGAAGTCATCAGAGTTGAGCTTAACTTGGAGATTACTTTTTATTGATAAATTTCTGTACTTTTTTTTAAAAAAAGCATGGAACCTCCATTATATAAGATATGAAATCATTTTCATTTCTCTCTTTCATGTGGTGAGTGTAATATAGAAGAAACTGAAAGTATATTAGAAATGGACATGCTACATTTTATTTATGAACTGATTTCAGCATATGTACAAAGGCTCATATATACACAGTCATATCATATCCTAGAAAGAAGTGATGACATCTTATTATCACTGTGACACTATAACTTCTCAATTTTTCTAAATATTCCTAATCTCTTTTTAGAAACATATTCCAAATAGGTCCTGAGTTTAGGGGGGCATTTTAATTTAAGCTTTCTCACATAACAATAATTTAAAGCTTAAAATCATCAACCACTTTGGAAAATAGGACAATTTTATATTTTGTCATTTGTCCAGTTATGTAATGGTCTAAAGCAGGGGTCTTCAAATTCAGCCCTTTTATGACTCATGGACCTCAACTCCCAGAATTCCTCAACCAGCGTGCCTGGCTGAGGAATTCTGTGAGTTGAAGTCCATGAGTCATAAAATGACTGAGTTTGAAGAGTGATTGCTGAAAAGAAAATATTTAAAAATGTAAAAACTTGGTTTGCATTTTGAAGTGACATATAGTGTTCCTTGCCTTCCATAGTTTTGATGAGAGAACGTTTGATCTTCTGAAGAATAAGTACACATAACATTACCTTCTTTGACAAGAGAATTGTAAATTTAGCACACAAATTGTTAATGTTGCCTAGTGCGTTGTTTATAAATGGAGATGTTAATGATGGTTAAAAAGTAAACATGAAGTCTTAATTTAAAAACTGTCATATAATAATCAGTAACCCTATTAAAAAAGACAGACAGATACATATAATCACATAAACAGTTGATCAAAGTTACTTAGATAATTTGGTGGGAAGTCATCTACTGAAAAAGCTTCAGAAAACTACATGAAGAAAATTATTGCCAAGAAAGCAAAATAAACACAGTGGAAGAAGGATGGATACATTTCATTGTGCTGGACACTTTAATAAGTAAAAGAAATGTAACTGGATTTCTCATTTTATATATACAAATACAGGTCTCTCAGTGGACAAAGTATAATTTGATTTTTAAGGGCATTCTTGAAACCCCAATAATCAATGCCAATAGCAAACTCATATCCCTTGATAGTCTGAAGACAACCCACATGCAAACACATATCACTGCATTGTAATTTATTACTAGCTTGGTGTAGTGGTTAAGTTAAATAAATAATGATCCAATCTACTTGATGTTTTGGAGTCAAACTGTATCTAGTTCATAAAAGAACAGAATGTGGGGAGTTAAGATTTTAACGTATTTGGACCAATTTAGGAAAACTAGACCAATACTTTTGATTAGGAAAAAGATCTTAACTGTATTTGTTTTACTTTGCTTCTTTATATATGCTGTGTCCTAGGAACCACTTAGAAGACTACAACTCCATTTTCTACTCTTTTAGCAAATTCTACCTTTAAAAATAATCCTCTTTCCATTTAAAGTAACTAATTTTATGAATTATGTGCATGTGATTAAGTTATCCTAACAAAATAAGGCATACATTGAATATAACCAGTATTATATTTATTAAGTAATTAAAATATTGCAGTTAATACTGAATTCTTTTACCTCCCTAATATGACAATTAACTGAGGATATGTTTACTACAGCATATTCATACCTAATACTAATATATGTTACTGCTAGATACTCTAGCGATTTCAGATTTCCACTTCAGCCCATAGTTTCTTTGCTATTGTCCAGGAAGATCCTACATAATCTCATTATCCTAAGGTCTTATTTTGTTTTGCTATTTTTCTCTATTTTTCAGTTGCCTCTTGAAAAAGCACCTTTGGGACATTCCTAGCAATGCATTTCCCTAACCAAATACACTCAAATGGTCTGGTGTAGAAGGAATGTTTTAACTTCATTGGAGCTCCAATCAAAGTGCCCTTTTGAAGTGAAACTGTATAGCAAAATGGCACTTTGCTTCTAATTGTCAGAATTGGTTCAGCCAATAGTCACTCATCAATTCAGTCTGACACTCTAACCCAGGGGTCCCAACCTGTTGGCCGCAGCCTGGTAGTGGGCCGTGGCCTCCTGGCCACTGGGCAGTGGGACAGGCTGGCCAGGGCGAGCATATGTGCATACATGCCCCTCCACTCGTGGTAGTGCCACGGCCACAGGATGCAAAAACAGGAGGCCGCCACACCAATGGGACACTACTGGGCTGCGCAAAAACAGGAGGCTGCTGCAATGTGGGGTGCAAAAATGGGATGCCGCTGCACCTTGGGGTGCAAAAGTGGGACTCTGTTGCAACACAGGGCACGAAAACGGGCACTGCACCATGCAAGAATGGCTAGTGAGTATCACACAGGCGCTAGCCCTGCCCCCATTTGCATTGTGCACGTGTTTATGGACCCGTGTGCATGCGCACATATGTAAATGCTTTCCCCTCCCTTTCCCTCCAGTCTGCCAACCGAGAAAGTTTGGTGACCTCTGCTCTAACCCCACAGGATCATTCCCTCATTCTGCAATTAGCTTATTTCTCTTCTCTCCTCTACAAGTCTGGCTTATTTACATTCAAAAGCCCTAGATTTAACAAGGACCTGAATTTGACATCCTATAACAAACATCAGCAGTTGGATTGATCAGGCTGAAAAGTACCATTTCAAAATACATAATGCAGATTTGATTTTTCATGAACTGAAGAGCATTGCTGAGGGAGTAAGAAAAATATTTAAGGAAACCACGCTCCATTTGCCCTAACGAAATCTTGCTCGTGTTTATTCTTTGTTACTATTGTATTGTCCCATGTAATTGTCGGTGACTTTGTGACTTCACTACATTTTCTTCAGTTTCTCATGATGATCTACATCTGCAGTGAACTAAAGTTCAGTTTGTCTAATAGCACAATTGTCCCAAATAAAACTAATTATTTGAGAATGAAAATTGTTTTCAACAAAGACCTAGTTGGTGAATGCACATTTCTGCTTGCTTATTGAAACTGCAGCTGCCTGAAAGAAGCAGAAAGATAACTAAATGAGATTATAGCCTTTTTTTCAAGTCATTTCTCTTTCGGTGTTATTGTGCAGTGGCAGAATCTGAATTTCAATTTGCTAATAATCATCACATTTCAGAACATTTACCATTTACCTCCCACACCCAACCTTCCCTCAAGTCCTATTTATTTCTAGGTGCTCAGGGACAGGGAATGGGGAGAGAAGCAAAAAAGCAGGGTGAAAATAATAGAACCATGTTTCTAACCTATTGAGAAGTAGTTTGATTTCTGTTAATTAGGACACTGGATAAGGCTACACTGTGTTCTTTTCCGGTAAAAGAAAAGAAAAGATATAGTAATTGTTCATAGCGTTGCTTAACATGTTACCTTTTTCACAATCTTTTCACCCTTCCCCAAAGTAGTATCTCTTTCACAGAGGTTGGGGAACACTCTTTCATCTCCAAGAACAATAGCTTCTGGCTGTGTTGGCTGAGGATGATAAATGGAGATTTCCAGTGCATTGAGAAGCCTTGCTGAAATGAATGCTGAGCTATGTTCATTATATAAGTTACAAAATGCTCTGGGTCAGGTTAGGAGTTTAGGGGGTGCTATGAACTTTAAGCTGCAACTTGTTTAAGGCTGCTATGAACTTAATTTGCATTTTTTCTGGCAGCCAATGGTGGGACCAATCTAACAATCTCTAAGGTGCTAGGGTAGGTTCAGTCTACCTGATCTTCAAGCAGCCCAAAGAGGGATTGATCCACCTGGCCTATTGAACATTTGGGGCAGCAGTGCAGCAGCACTGAAGCAACCACAAATTTGCCAAGTTTTAATCCCACCGGACTTATAGATCTTGGATTTGGGAGGCATTCCACGTTAGTCCATTTGAGGTACTGTTGGGCCCAGCTCAAAAACAATACAGAACAATCCAACCAAATTTCAGTTCTTAATTTGCTTATAGTCAATAGACAGAATCTTGTCAGACTAAACTTTTACTACTAATGAATATACTCTGGGAGATTCTAAGGAACAGCTAGCCTAACTCTCTTCTGTCTCCTATCCAGCTTTGGGCAGTGTTGCCTTTTGTCTCCCTCCCCTTTCCGGAACGTGCTCCTTCCTTCCTGGGAAACAGACTTGTCACACTCACTATAGTCTATTGCACCACCTCCCCCTCTGTAGAGACCATGCCTCATAGGCACCTTGTTTCAAAACCTGTTGCCATATGATGCACTGCTTTGCCCAATTAAAGGTTACAGACATGAAAGTTTCAGTACTATATAGACATTCATGCATGAAAAAAATTCAATCTCTTAGCATTTTCTGAAAATGCTGGAAACCATCCTCCTCATCCTCATTCCTACCATTATTATTATTAATACTAGGAGTAAGTAATACTAAGGTACAGATTCAGAATTGTCATGATGTTTACATTGTTTAAAGCATCCTAATAGTATTATTTTTAAATACATCTGTTTGCACCATACACTCATCTTAAGAAAGTTCTGTTTCTAGCTTGGCCTCCATAAATGGACTTTCATTAAGAGGTGAAAGAGTGATACTACCAAAGCAGTCAAAGCATTTTAAATGGCTTAGAAAGCTTTACTACCACAACACAGCTGCACTTACTAGTTATTGTAAGCAATTTAAAGTCATTTATAGTTTTTTTTTATTGCCAAGGAATTACTATGGAATAAAAGCACTTACACAACAGCTGTAAACAAAGTATGACCATTTAGGTGTACTGAGCCAGCTATCCCAGACAGCTATGCAACAAGCAGAAATTACATGGGTATACAGACTTGCTGGAGAACTTTAAATCTTTTAAGAAAAAGATGTTTATATTGATTTCCCACACTTCTCCTGCAACTCCATTAAGGAAATACCATTAAGGCTCTACGAGTGTTTTAATGGTCCATTATTTAAAAAAAAAAAATCCACAATGAACACATTGAAATGCTTCATCTTTCAAAGTAAGAAAAATCTATTTGACATCTATAGCTTTGAGGGAGGGAAGGGGTTATGTGAAATCTTAGCCTAATTAGTGTTGGTGCATTTGTGCAGAAATAAATTTACACTGAAGCAAATTTTGATGGACTTTTCCCGTAGAAGTTAATAAAGCTATTCAGGGCTTAAGTTCAGTTCCAATGTGGTGGTTCATAACAATCATGAATGCAACAACTCTTTAAAGCAGCTATGTTTTTCCTCAGGCAAAGCAGTTTTAACAAGTTAGGTGCAGATAGGTGTTATATTTAGACCTGGCGTGCTTTTTTTGGAAACAAATTTGACAGCAGCGGAGCTGAATTATTGTATCTGAACCGAAGAAATAAAACTCCATTGGCTACAGTGCAATCTGGAGTAAATCTGCTCAGGGCAATTTCTAATAAAGAGATATTAGTCAATCCTTCAGTTACATGAATTACATATATGTCTGACCTGACTTGGTTCCCAGAAGAACTGGGTAAGGTTAGCACATTTTTAGCAATTGAATTTCTCACACTGAAATTCATTATTCAGTACTGGAGTTGAATTTGCAAACCCTTGGAAAGGACAAAATGTGACTTGAGGGATTCAAAAAATGTGCTTTATTATATCTGAAATGAGACCATTTTTATACAATCATTGCTTTATATCATAAAGAATAAGTTAGGTAGATCATTGCAGCCAGAAGTAAATTTTGTTTCATTTGAACTTTTTCCCCCCTATCAATTGACACCAAATTGTACCAGATGGAAATCCAAATCCATGGAAGCATCAGGGAAATGAGCAGTCTATGAATCTTGCTATAAGCATGCCAGGAGACATTTGAAGACTCACTCCCTTGCTAGCAAGGATTCCTCTCTGCTTGCAGAACACTTCTGCTCTATATCCATTGACCTCCCAGCTGATTTTCTACAGGGATTATGGATTGCTGTGATACTCATCAAGCATTATATTTATGTAAGCAGACATTCTAAGAATTGAAATGGAGCTCAAGTGAAAAAGACAAGGCATCCTTGTGGGACTCTGTAAAAGTAAACATGATTTATGCATATTGTAAAACACATATTCTGTGAGCTTCATTATGCAATCTATGCTACTTTTTAATAGAATTCATAAAGAAACTCATGAGACTCTAGACCCGAGTATTGCTCAGGTTGTACAAGTTGCAGAAAATATCCAGTGACATACAATTAGTTCTTGATTTTTTTTTTCATGCTGACCTTGAGACTCCTGAGGAAAGTAAACAAGAGATATAGAAGTAGTAATATTTATATGTTGCTTATATGTAAGGGTGTAGGCAGTGGTGGGGTATAGCCAGTTCGCACCACTTCGGCAGAACCGGTAGCTAATTTTTTGTTGCCCAGGCCCAGAATGGACTTCTGGAAGTGGCATCCACACAGAGAACCGGTTGTTCACATATTTGAATCCCACCATTAAATGTAGATCTATACATATGTTGTGTATAGTATGTTTAATTGTGTGTTATGTATGTGTACACTTTGAGAGCAAGCAACTAAATTTCATTTTTATGTGTGCCATTGTGACCACAGTAAAAAATGACAATAAAGGTTATCTATCTATCTATCTATCTATCTATCTATCTATCTATCTATCTATCTATCTATCTATCTATCTATCTATCTATCTACCTACCTACCTACCTACCTACCTACCTACCTACCTACCTGTCTCTGTCTCTGTCTCTATCTATCTATCTATCTATCTATCTATCTATCTATCTATCTATCTATCTATCTATCTATCACTCAACTTACATTTGTTTAATGACTGTACAAAGTTACAACAGCACTGAAAAAAGAGACTTCTCACGGGTCATTACAGATCATTATCCTTAGGATCATTGCAGCATCCCTATATGATCAAAATTCAAGTGCTCCCTATTTGTATACAGTAATTTGCCTTGCAGTGTTGATGGGGGGGGCTCACTAGCATGGATGATGTTACCTAGTTTGGTAATGAAACGTCTGCATGCAAGCAACCAAGCTCAGAGCTCACCAAGGACTCCTTAATAGTTATCAAACAATAACAACATTAGCCTAGATTATATGTACCATGAATAATAATCTTTTGTTACTCTACAATCAAAGTGGAAGTTTCCAAACTCTTTGTATCTGTGTCAGAAGAAAAGGCAGAAGATAAACAGGAAGCTTTCCTAGGTTTGTTGACCCACCTCATGTCAACAGACAGTTGAAGCTGTTCATTAAGCTACTTTCAAATATTGTACAGATAATCCTCAAGTAATGACCATTTCTTCAATGACTGTTCGAAATTACAAGTGCTGAATGAAGGAACTTACAATCAGTCCTTGATGTTTTGGGCACTGCAGCACCCCTACCATCACATGAACAAAATTTGGGCACTTGCAACCTGCTTGCACTTATGACCGGTTGCAGCGTCCTGCGGGATCATCATTTGCAATCTTCCATCTCGGCTTGC
This sequence comes from Protobothrops mucrosquamatus, assembly GCF_001527695.2. Lineage (NCBI taxonomy): Eukaryota > Metazoa > Chordata > Lepidosauria > Squamata > Viperidae > Protobothrops > Protobothrops mucrosquamatus. The sequence goes on along the minus strand of NW_015386103.1, from coordinate 312,013 downwards.
ACAAGCAAAACCAATGGGGAAGCCATCAAGGAAGGTTGCAAGTCACTTGGGTAAGTATCTCCCACCTGGCCTTTCTTTTCTGCCATGCAATGTGCTTTCCTTCCCCTCTTCACTCACACATATCCGTCACCCTCTTTACCTGGCCTCTGGCAGTTGCACCCATCCATGGCCTGTTCCCCTGGCCTCCATGAAATCTTTCTCTCTCACACACACACATGCATGATCCCACCTCTGCCCTCTTTCCCAGGCCTACGTCATAGTGCAGCAGCACGCCCCCAACTCATACATGTCCTGCGCCAGACCTCCCCACCCTTCTGCAGTACCCCTGCATGTCTTACCTGGGACTCACTCCTTTTCCTAGACGGCCATCATTAAATGATGTGGTCACATAACATCATGCTTTATGACCACATCCTTTAGCAGCAGCAATCTTTATTCCAACTGCAGTCATACCTTGAGGACTATCTGTACCTATTTGCCCTGGGATATTTCCAACTGAAAATTATACAGAGAGAGATAGCTGAGAGATGACCATTTGTTCTAGTGATTTCTAAAACCTGCTACTTCACTTTGCCTTGTGGGAAAGATTACTATTAACTGGTGCAAATGAGACCATACATCTGATTTGGTTAGTGTCAAATTTAATTTACCCTCCTGAATAGCAGGCAGGTCTGAAAACTCAGCAGGGCCTATTAATAGTCCCTCAGCTATCTCAAGACTTCTTGTATAAAGGATGGTATGGAATAAAACATAATTGTGACACACTGGAAAAATGCATTGAGGAACTGTTATTGACATTTTTTGCTTTAAAATTTATAGCTACTTGTATGGTATGGGGGGAAAAAAGAGCATATATTACTACCTACGTTGTTTCTGCTCAGCTTCTAATCATCGCTCTCTCTGAATCATGAAGCACTGTGTAACCAAATTGCAGAGAAGAGATGCTGGTACAAAGACGTAGGAGAAATTAACTGGAACGGGTCCAAGGAAACAATCTTCCCGACTGGTAAATCTGCTGATAAATCTGTACAACAGAAGACCTGTTGGCACAGAGAGTTCAACTCCACTCAAAGGAGGGGGAGATCTCACCATATAGGAAGAGGAACGCTTTCAAGGTTAAACTTTTCCTATGTATTTCCTGCCTATCTAATTTTTAATAATAATAAAAAGAAATGGGTGCCATTAATGGAATTAGTAGCTTCCTAGGGCAGTAAGTCAATGTCAGTTCTACTTCAAACAAGTCCCCAAAGGGCTGCAGAACTGCAGTCAGAGTCTGACAGCCTCTCAGGGTTGAGAATGAGAATTATGGATTTGGAGATGTTTAAATTTTGAAGGGCTCTCCTGGCTGAAAGAAGTTTGATTGAATCTCAGATTCAAACTACATCTCCGAAGTTAACTGAAGGCAATTCAGAGAGGGGAGAGTCTTTTCAGCTTTGCAGAGTTTCCTTTCAAAATCGCACCTTTCCTTCCCTATTTGGCGAGAGCTGAGAATGTACTGACTTGTGTAGGCTCTCTGATGTTTATATCAGGATCTGACCAGCTTCACCAACCCCACCTATCAGAGTGCTTTTTGGGGTGGAGAATTTCTCAAAAACCACATGCTTATATTATATTCTTATCCTTTATTAAGTCTCACTCTATCAACTCTGAATCGTGATATTGATCCCTGTTGGTTCTTATTTTACTATGTGCACTTCTTAGCTATTTTAGCGCCCCCTCCAGTGTCTTCTCTTTCTCCATATTCTCCCTTTTTATTAAAAATATATATATCCTGTTTTATTTCTGTCACCTCTTTGTCTCTGCCTTGCCTTGCCTTGAGTAATACATTCAGTGATTCTTCTTTGTTGGGTAAGCAGACTGAGACAGCATAATTGTTGTTAGAGGACTGGATATTTCTTTACATCATTACAGGTATGCAGCAATGCTAACACACACCTTTGACATTTTTGGCACATTACAGAAGGAGCTGATTAAGCTTCATTCCTAGAACAGACTTCCTGTCTTCATCAGCTCCACTAGAGGATTACCAGCCCCGACAAACAAGTGATCGGAGGATGATAGATCTTCTGCATCTAGCAAGAGCTTATTTCTTAAACAGTTTTTCAAAGTTTTTAGGTTGGAGTCAGATGTTCTCTGAATTGGTTCCGCTCAGCTTCTTCGTCGACTTTTTACTGCACAAATTGAAAGCTGCTTGTGCTCTCCTTTCCTTAACCTTGCTATCTCTGCTTTAAAGGAAACAAAATGTACTGCTAGGAAACCCTAGAAGCTATTTGACTAAAATTTTGGTCTGTTAATATCCTCTAAATGGTCTTACCATTTCTACCATTTTTATCGCATTCGGTCAAAAAAGGAACAACTGCAGGCCTTCAAAAGCTTTCCCCATTGTAACCTATGGACAATTTTTTTTAAAATGAATTGAACCTTGAATAGGTTCAAACTGAACTTAGTTGTCTTTGAATATTGAATCTCAAATATGAACTGAATCTTGCCTGGCTTCCGTGCTAATAATAAACTGTCATACTGCAGCCAATATTTTTTTCCCCATAGGCTTGGAACTGGCATCCAGTCTACTCAGCAAAGACTGGGAGGCAGGAACTGACAGTGGGTCATTTCAATGTTTCGGATTTTAGTCCCTGAACGCTGGCTCCAAGCACCTGGCTCGTGATTTGGCCACTATTTTAATTGTCCCAAACTGCTATGAGGGAAATTAACACGGCTGCTATGTCAGTAAGTCATGTTGTGCAGTCCCAGCAGTGCTGTCAACCCCCCACTGCTTAGCTGTCACTATTCTAGTATTGCTGTCAGGCTGTGCAAGCCACCTGTTTAGTTATAGTGCTGAAAAAGAATATCAGATTCTGGCACAGGAACTGTTTTAATGGCATTGTGTTGTCTGGGTTATTTACACTGGGACCATTTCACTGAGATTTCTGGACCTTTTTCCTTAGCTTATAGCTAAAGGCCATACTTCCCATCAAAGGTAATATCTGGATCAGCCCTCTGATACCTGTGTCTATCAATTTATTCCAGCAATTTATTCAATGCTATCAAGTGATCAGAATATAGGAATATATTCACATCCTGTATCTTTTTCATTAATTCCGGCATTAGCGTCCTCATTTTAGATTTACTCTACACTAAACCATAAATTCACCATCATCTTCTCCATTTTTACAGTTAAAGTTTTGTTTCTGAAAACCACCACATAAGTTTAGTATTTATAGCATCTATGTTTATACCATATCATGGATTTAAAAAAAAACCCCTCTAAAATATTTTTAAAAACTCACTGTATTCCTTGAAAGATAACTATCAGCTGATCTTGGGTTTAATGCCAATTACTTGAGAAGAATTTTGCTAGATGTTTCATACTCAGCCTGGTACTCAAATGCAAGGAAAATTCATATAAATACTAGGTTGGAATTTCTATGGATTGATTTTGCTTATTGATGTTACTGTTATTATAGTGAACCTGCTCTTTTAAAAACCCTGTGGTGCAAGAAAAAAAATAGTGACCATTTGTTAGAAAATTCCATAGAAGATGGAAAAGGAAATTTGTCCAATATTTAAGAAATACTATCAGGAGTAAAATAATATTTCACCTTACCAAATAATAGTAGTGGTATTCATGCAACCACCAGAATCACAGGGAGTCAACTGCATTTTTTGTCATTATTGTTGCTGTTATTCCTGGGATAGTTAGGAAAATTCTGTAAGCCTCTATAAACTACCCTACACCAGAGCAAAGTTTCCTCTATGAACATACTGGGGAGTGGTTGGATTTACCACAGCTATAAGGGGCTCCAATCAGTGGTGGGATTCAAATATGTGAACAACCAGTTCTCTGTGTGGATGCTGCTTCTGGAAGTCCATTCTGGGCCTGGGCAACAAAAAATTAGCTACCGGTTCTGCTGAACTGGTACTAACTGGCTGAATCCCACCACTGGCTCCAATTCCCTCTCTCTCTCTCTCTCTCTCTCTCTCTCTCTCTCTCTCTCTCTCTCTCTCTCTCTCTGTGTGTGTGTGTGTGTATCTGTCTCTCTGTCTCTTTGTCTCTGTCTCTTTGTCTCTGTCTCTCTCTGTCTTTGTGTGTATGTCTGTGTGTGTTTCTATATGTGTGTCTGAGATGCTTTCATCACCCTCCTCCCTTTTCTGGGCTTAAACAATATTTCAACTCATTTTCTTGGCAATGAAACTTCTCTCTTTCCTTCAAGGTTATCCTTTTTACTTTCTACCACTAAGGATCCTTAGAGAACAAAAGATCAGCTCCATACTTCAATGAGGAAAGTTGAGGGGCAGCTAAACTTCTTTCTGTCCATTGAGGCCCCATAACAGCCAGTCTACTCCCTCACACCACCATTCCTACCAGCTTGATAGGTCACTACCCTGGCTATGAAGTGCTTCAATTAAAGTCTAGGAGAAAAGCCACTCTGCTTGCCTCATCCAGGTTTGCAGCCATAGTTCTCATTCTAAAGTCACTGAAACAAGGATCTATGGTAATGATGGTGATGGTCTCAGTGGGAGGCACAGACATAACTATACCCTGGTCTAGGAATGCACCTGTCTTTTGACTTGTCTTACCAAGAACAATAGCCCTTACACTTCACCATAAAATCCTTAATGCTTGGTGGCTTCTGAAGGAAGTAAGGTAAACTTAAGATGGCTCTGCAAAAGTGGAACCAACAACTGTGGCAAAGACCAAGGAACCAGTGAACCATTCTTTGGAACCTCTCCAGATAAGGACAGGGACAGGAGTTTGCCCACATTTGCTCTGAATGGCTGATCCTCATGAAGAGACTATAAAACAGGAGTTTTCCATAGTATAACATAAAAATCAATTGCATGAATTTCAAAATGAGACACTAAAGAAGACTAATGATTTTAAGCAGTGGTGGGATTCAAATATGTGAACAACCGGTTCTCTGTGTGGATGCCACTTCTGGAAGTCCATTCTGGGCCTGGGCAACAAAAAATAGCTACTGGTTCTGCTGAAGTGGTATGATTTTAAATAAAGATTTATAAGCCTGTAAAATAATGCAAAATGTTGTAACAATAAAATACTGAAGGAAGCTTTTGAAGAATGGAAACAGAATATAGTAGCCACAATATCAATAGTGTCAATAATGATGTCACCTTATACAGAGAGACTATATCCAAAATATGTTATTGAAGAAATGACAGATGCAGAATTATTATTTTTTTCTGATAAGATAGATGTGGTACTGCATTTGGGTTTACAATTGACAGGTCAAGATAATGTCTTAAAACAGGGTATTTCAAAAGGATCTATAAAAAAACTGGTTGAGATTTGTAAATTTAAAAAGGAATTACAAATGGCAAACCAGAGAATGACCTTGATAATTTTTTGTTATTGGATTTATAAAAAAAGGCTTGTCAAAGTCATAACGAATTAATTCTAGTGATGAGACAAAGAAGAAATTTAAGAGAATTCAAATGTTATGACATTATTTGAAGGAACTAAAATTAAGACTGATAGAAATAAAAAGAAGAAATATAAGGTTGGCTTATTTGATCAAAGTTAAAAAAATATGTTGTTGCTTCTGGATACTTTATGGACTTTTGCCGTTTACCAGGACTAAAGAAATGATGTTTTATGGATCTGTTTCTAGATAAAAGATGAAATATAGGAAGAAAATATGTTTGCCACTTTAGAGAGTTACTAAATTCCTTTATACTTGTAATAAAAATTAGTGGCTTCTTTACATATTTATTTTCTGCTTCTTATTTTTTTTTATCTTTCTTCCCTCCTTTTTCTTCTTTGCACTTTTCTTAAGTTTAATTTGTATAAGATGTTACTATTACAACAAATCTTAATAAAGTTATATTTATATTACATTTATATCCCTTCTGTTTAACTGTGTCCAATTCTTGGAGACTGCCTGGACAAGTCCCTGCAGATTTCTTGTTAAGGTTTTTCAGAAGAGAAGAGCAACAAAGATGATTAGGGGACTGGAGGCTAAAACATATAAGGAACAGTTGCTGGAATTGGGTATGTCTAGTTTAACGAAGAGAAGGACGAGGGGGGACATGATAGCAGTGTTCCAATATCTCAGGGGCTGCCACAAAGAAGAGGGAGTCAAGCTATTCTCCAAGGCACCTGAAGGCAGGACAAGAAGCAACGGATGGAAACTGATCAATGAGAGAAGCAACCTAGAACTAAGGAGAAACTTCCTGACAGTTAGAACAATTAACCAGTGGAACAACCTGCCTCCAGAAGCGGTGAATGCTCCAACACTGGAAGTTTTTAAGAAGAGACTGGACAGCCATTTGTCTGAAATGGTGTAGGGTTCCTGCCTGAGCAGGGGGTTGGACTCAATGACCTCCAAGGTCCCTTCATCATCATCATCATCATCATCATCATCATTGCCTCCTCTTTCCTAGGGTTAAAAGAAAGTGACTGGCTTTGTGCCTAAGGTGGGACTAGAATTCAGTCTGCCGGTTTCTAACCCAATTCGTTCACCACTACACAAAATGAGATGAGAGAGAGAGAGAGAGAGAGAGAGAGAGAGAGAGAGAGAGAGAGAGAGAGAGAGAGAGAGAGAGAGAGAGAGAGAGAGAGAGAGAGAGAGAGAGAGAGAGAGATTCCTTAGTGGCTGGTGAGGTTAGAAGCTGACACCTTTGTTCAATCAGTTGCTATCCTGCTGAATATGCAGAGAAGGATTTTCTATTGTTCTAGGAGCCCAGAGGGGGCAGAGCCTCCTCCTTTTTCTCCCTTTTTTGTTTCCATCAGTCACACACAGATTTTAATTTTAGATGCACTTCTGTTTATTCTTGATCTGTTGAAGGGCAAAATGGCGAATTCAAAAACAACTCTTCTTTTCTCAATTCCTATTATGCAACTTTCTTCTTGCTTTTTTAAAAAGCTCTTTACCATCAGGAATACAAAAATCTTCACTATGATGGATTTTACAAACCAAAATCAAGGCTTTTCCTGCTCCATTATTTTTCCTTTGTCACTGTAAATAAACTCAATTTCTCTTCAAACTCATGATAAATATTCTTAATAAAATAAATATGACATAAGTCATATTTGGTCGAGTGGTTGAGGCACCAGGCTAGAAACCAGAAAACTATGAATTCTAGTCCTGCTTTAAGCATGAAAGCCAGTTGGGTGACCTTGAGCCAGTCATTCTCTCTCAGTCCAACCCACCTCACAAGGTTCTTACATATAGTGTAACTCCCCCTCCTCTTTTTGTAGATCTGTTTCTTTTGAACAATTTGTATCCATTCATCAGTCCATTCCAGTCATGGGTTTCGTCCCACCAGGTTTCCGTAATGGCAACTATGTTATACCTACCCTCGTGTACTGTTGCTTCTAGTTCACCCTGCATTTAAGATTTTTATGCCTGTCCATGGGTATGTTTCCTGCATCTCTTGATTGTTTGAGTTTTTTTTCTTTTTTTCTCATCACTCCCTACCTCATTGTTTGATTTGTTTTCTTGGTATTTATGATTGGTTTTGTGTTCTAGAGATTCTAAAGGTTGGTCACCCTTTCCCCTCAATTTTATTGTCCTTTTAGGGAAAATAGGAGGAGGAAATATTATTATATATATATATATGTTCACCACCTTGATTTACTTATAAAGGATTGTAATAAAGGCGGGATAAAAATCTAATAAACTAAATAAATAGTGTATTATATATAAAATGGACTTCATAAATATTAAGTCCTGAGTTCAATATGTAACACCGCAGTCCAACAACTCATTCATGCTATCAAAACAGTTTATTTGCAAGAAATCAAAATTTCCAGCTGGGTACAAGTATCTAAGAAAATATTCAGAAGATTGGAGTTTGATGATTTGGATGGAAAAAAGACTGAATCAATTCTTAAATTTAATTCTAGTTCCCAAATCTCCATGTCTCCCAGTTAATTATGACAGGAATACAACAGATGGCTACCCATATTTTTCTGTGTGACAAATTGTACTTATTTAATCACTTTAGCCTGCTTCCCATTAAAATCTGCAGGAATGAGAGGACAACACATGCCAAATTAAAGGGGGGAAATCAGGTTTTGTCATCCCAAAGGACTGCCAATGTAATTTTTATTTCTTGGCAGAATTGGAAATAATTTTCAAATATAGATGATCCTTTTGAGGGATAAACCCTGCCAAGTTTCAAATGATTACATTTAAGAGTTTGAAGTTATTTTCATCAATGACAAAACCAAACACTGGTGCTCTAATTAACAAAAAATATTGCTAAATAAGTGAAATGGTGAAAAGGTAGCTGCAGATAAAGTATTTTTTTTAAAATAAATCATAAATTAATCTAGACTTTTTTTTTTAACTTGCCAGGGACTTTTGTACTGAGGCATGTAAAAGCTTCAGAGTTGAAACCTTCAGGATAATGAACTAATATTCACGTAGTATTGTGACAATCTGAACTTAAGGCCTCTGTTTAGGTCTGGACAGGTGCAGCAAACAACGTAGGATTCCTTGCAGTAAATGCTAAAATGTCCAGCCTACAACTACATAAGTCTATGTAGTTTTGGTGAATCAATCAGCTTTGGTGAACAATCCCAAGGCTATTGATCTTGGAAGCCATTCATCAGTTCAGAGAACTGAACACATGAGAAAAGCTCCCACAGTATTGATTGATGGCCTGAAGTGATTCAAAGCCACCTGGATTGCTTCACTAAGGTAAAGCAGATGGCTTCTTTAGCTGACTGAATCATGTTGCCTTCACAGTCCAATTCAATTCACTGTAGCAAATTGTTATTGTTTAAACAAGCTTAGTGCATCTTGCTGTTGCAGTTCCCAATTTTGATATTTCGGTGAAGGTTTTCTCACAAGTTATCGCCTTCAAATTTAATCTTCCACTTGTGACTTTCTCATATTTTCCCATTACTACAGCAGTCCTTATTTACTAGAAAAATAAGAATCAGTTAAGAAAAAGAAGGATGGCATAACTACACAATGCCTTCTGAATAGGTGCTCCAAAGTTTGTCAAGAAATGCAGCAACTATTATTAGGAAGATTATCGTTTATTTTATTTGATCGTATCGTTTTTTAAATTTGATCTTTTGTGTATATTATAAGCCTCCCAGAGCTTTCTAGAAGCCATGAGGGCTCCAGACCTTTAAATTAAATGCATTTTAAAAATAAACAATTATAGGGAGTGCATAAAAATCAATGAAAGACCGTATCTGGTATGTAGTTCTAATTATATACAAATGCCCACATAATATGGAAGAAAAAGACAAAGTCTAATGTACCATGAGGTATGCAATGTCACTTTTAATAGACATGAAAAGTGTTTACCCAAATCTATAAAGACTATACACTGAATGATAACTACATGATGCACGTTCATAACATAGTAGCAAACATTTTCCTTTCACAAGTACATAATTTCAAGAAATGAAAAACTTCATAAAACAGGAAAGTCTTTGCTGCAACAACTACATCAGAAGCACACAATCTCTTTTTACCTGACCAGAAGGCTTAGTATGATGCATCAAGGGTTATATTCCAAAATGAGGTTGGCCAGGGCCCACCTTGACTAGAGGTTCAGGGCTTTTCAGGGGTGGTTTCCCCTCCCCTCTTTATTTATTATCCCCATCTATTGGGAGCCACAAAAGAAAAGCTATTCTGATCTGATCTACACAATATGCTACTCAAGTATAATATACTTGAAAGAAGAAATCACAGAGATTGATGAACACTTGCCTAATCTTCCCTTTCTTATCATCTGGCACTTTATTTTGATCAAAGCTTGTAATGTTTCAAAGCTGAGTCTGAAAGGAGTCTGTGTTTGCTAAATGGTCTATATGGAGGACTTCTGCAAAATAAGAACAGAAAGGGCCTTGATTACACATTTCTGGAACAAGAAAACTGTTGTTCCATGGCCACCACAGTCTGGCAAGATCATAAAAAAGAAAGTCTTATATCATGATTCTCCAGCATCTCCAAGGTCCAAAGTCAAGCTGATACCATCTGCTAAGTAAAACTGTAACACTGTACTCAAGGAAGAATACAGAATAAATTTTGATAGACACGTTTGAGTAAAACTTGTGGGGAATGCATATTTATACATTGATATTTAGGAATAATTCCCATAATTCATGATAACTTGGCCATCCTGGCTGCAGCTGATAGAACTAGTGTCAGAAAACATCTGGCAGAGCATAGATCTTTCACTGTTTTAAATTATTGGTCCATTTTATGAAAAGGTTTGCAAGACATGTAGTGACAAAAAATTAATAAGCTGCCATTGCAAAGGCCTTTGAGAATGATTCTTTGAGAATAATTAAAATGCTTGGCATAGCAATCTGCTAAATTGCCAGTATATTTATTCACAGATTTTATTTTAAGGCCCTCTCAGTTTAAAATAATTTGCACTTATATCAACATATATAATAAACCATGCCAGAATGATATATAAAGTGATCTGCTCATACTTGAGCATACTTTGATTAAACCTTTGTTGATGGAAACCAACAGGGCTTTTAGTGTTAGATGCATACTGGGAACTTATTAAAAATATTAAAGATTGCCAGGACAATAGCAGAGAAAAAAATTAGAAAAAAAAATAATGATAAAATCTCATTTGAGATGAGCTCAAATGGACAGTTCCATGGAGGAGTTTCTGATAATAATATGAAAACTGATTTACCATTGTCTTTTTCCAGAAAGCATTTTTTTTCAGCTTCTTGGTCTTACCTAAAACCTTGTGATTGCCTATTCAAGTTTTAAACTATAAAATATTACAAGTTTCTGAGATAATAGCAAATAGGCATGGAGGGGAAAAATCTGCATTCCTTCTGTTAATGTTAAGTACCTACAGTAGGAATGGGTCTTGTCTGCTCCCTCCTCCTATGTCTTTTTTCCTTCTTCCCTTTCTTCTTCCTTTCTTCTTTCAATAACTTGTAGCACTTAACAGGTTACCAACTCATGGAAAGCAATTCTTCATCTGAAAAGCACTTATTACTTACTGTGTACCATCATTATTACACCGATACTGACATTTAGCACTCAATAAAACTGCAGTCCCTTGGTGATGCTCTGCCTGACAGTTAAACTGAGAGCTTTCTTTTCCTTTTAATAATTGTTGAGATTTCCAAGGAATAGGAATATAATTCCATTTCTGCACTTCATTATCACATAAGTCACTTCTGGGCACATCTTCCCATTGGCAAAATGAACTCATGGAGAAAACAGAATTTATTTCAGAATGACTTGATGGGAAAGATAAAAGAAGAGATTTGTTTAAAAGTACACAAAATTGAAAATGAATTATACATTCTGACTTATACATTTCAAAAATACTTTAATTCCATATATGTAGTACTTTGGAATAAAGAGCAATTTACATTTTATGTCTCGCTATGCTGCAACTGTCTAGAAAATTAAATACACAAAACCATGATGAAAGCAAGACCTTGCATCTTTAGTAACTACTGTACTATATGACAAAAATGATGGAGATTTAGCCTTTTATCTATTGCCAATATACAGCTTTTTGTAGCAAAACCCAGTTTTAAGAATAATTCATGATTTTTCAATGAAGAGGGGAGAGGGAGCAGAATACAGGTAGTCCTTGACTTACAACATTTCATTTAGTGATCATTCAAAGATACAATGGCACTGAAAAAAGTAACTTAGGACCATTTTTCACTTATGACCATTGAAGCTTCCCCACGGTCACATGATCAAAATTCAGACATTTGGCAACTGGTTCATATTTATGATGGTTGCAGTGATTCAGGGTCATGTGATCACCTTTTGTAATCTTCTTACAAGCAAAGTCAATGGGTAAGCCAGATTCCCTTAACAACTGTGATACTAATTTAACAATTGCAGTGATTCACTTAACAACTGTGGCAAGAAAGGTCATAAAATGGGGGGAAAATCACTTAACAAATATTTCACTTAGCAACAGAAATTTTGGGCTCAATTGTGGCTGTAAGTCAAGGACCACCTCTATCTAACCCTAACCCTAACCCTAACCCTAACCCTAACCCTAACCCTAACCCTAACCCTAACCCTAACCCTAACCCTAACCCTAACCCTAACCCTAACCCTAACCCTAACTGAAATATCTTCCCATTACAACCTATCTTGAGTATTTCATTGTTGTGTTTCCTAGTAATTTCAGACACACAGAAACTTGATCCTTGCCTGGATTTGATGATTTTATCTGATTTATCATTCAACCTGTTTCACTTGAATCGGGACCTGAATAACCATACAGTTTTTCTTAGCTATTTTCATCTATTATCTTAACCTAAACTAAACCCTTGTAGGCCAAGGCAGACTGAAACAAAATTTAGAGTATAATAGAAAAAATTTAGGCAGAAGAAGAAGAATCCAAAAATGAGAGGAAAGGAAAATGTTCCATTATGACAGAGGTCCCCAACCTTTTGGGCACCAGGGACCGTTATGTGGAGAGAAGTTTTTCCACAGACTGGAGGGGGCATGGTTTTGTGTGCTGCCTGCGTCCTGCAGATGGGGCTTTACTTGTTTGTGCGGACCTGGGGTTGGAGACCCCTGCATTATGAGGTGTCCTAATTTTAAATTCAGAAAAATGTCTAGTAAATATTCCACCCAACAGTTATGTTTTCTGCAGGATGTTTTCTGCCCTGTGTCCCTTCACTGTTGAACATAGACATAGGCTGTTGGGGATGAGTCTGTGTTGTCTCCATCTCAAACTGAAGCACAAATGGTTCTTGTAGTTTGCATTTTTTCTGGAAATCTGTTCATACTCCCGCACCATTCAAGGGTATTCATCAATGAAGGGACACAGGGCAGAAAACACCCTGCAGAAAACACAGCTCTACAACACAGTCCTTTCAGCAGTTCCAAGAAGGGTCCACATCCAATTGCACTACTCAGGTGACACTGAGGACACAGACAAACCTCCAAGTGGCTTCAACAACTCTCCAAAAGAATGCAAATGACCAGCTGTCTGCAAGGAATATAAATCCTTCTATTCCCCACCATCCAGTCAGAGCTGAAGAAGCTTCTTGGATGAGAAGCCAAACATCTACAAAGAGAAAGTTGCCTCTTGAAAAAGCACTTGTGGGACAACCATGACCTGGATGACTGAGAATCTCCATAGATATTAAGTAGTTTCATATATTCTTAAATGCTAGAAAGGAATAGTGAAAGCCTTGTGGTTCCTTTGAATTATGATAATCTTATTCAGGCATTTGGGTAGCCAAAACATTGAAAGAAAATGGAGGCCTGAGGTGACAGAATAAGCCTTCAATAAAAATTTAACATTTAGCATTGTGAGGAGGATCTAAGCATGATAGATATCCTGTTGTCTGAAGAGGGCTTATGAATTTATGACTTCATAAACCTGAACAAATATTTCATTTTTAGTTCAGAAGATTTGAAAGTGTTCATTCAGCATGAGTTTTAGAAGCTTCAAAACTCACTAGTATTAACAGCAAAAAGGGTTTAATTTCCAATCTCAGGGAATTTTAGTACAGACCTATTCAAAGCATGCTTCAGATTCAAATGATTGCATTGTTTAACTGGATGGCAGAATCAGAAAAATCCAATTTCATTTGTTTTGAGCTTTTCAGAACTTTTTCGCATCTTCATGAGAATATAGAATAAAGTCTACCAACATATTCCTTCATTAGGTCTCACTATGATATTGCGTTATATTTCACTCAAGCACATAAATTCTGAAGACAGTTGTGTATATTTTATTATGCTTCTAATGGTAGATGAATTAATTATGTTTAATGTAGAATTTTTCCTTCAGAAACTCTTCTAAATTCATGAGAAAACTTAGCAACCGTGCAATAAAAGGAATTATCTTCCATTTAAGAAACATTTTTTTGTACCATTATGGAAGCTTTTGTGGATCATAGGTTACTTTATCAGATACGTATGTGCAAAAAAGATGTAAATATGCCCAGGAAGATAACATACTGGGAAAATCAAAATATTCTATTTTTATTCCAGATCCTGGCCATTCTAGGATAATCCAAGGGCTTTCTGGAAGTGAAATTCTGGAACAATATGTCATTTGAAAAATTTGGGACATGATCTAATGGGATGGACTGTGATCAACCAAAGCTTATGAGATAATAAATGCATTAATCATTAAAGTTCTAGAGGAGTCTTTGCTATTTTTTTACAAACAATTAAAGCAACTACCATTCTGAAAACTCTTATGAATCAGTGATTGCCTAAAGAAAAGGAAACAGTTTAAGACTAAGGTTCTCTGAATGGAAAAACTTTCCCATAGAACTTTTATAATCCATTTTTATATAACAAAAAGTTACAGTTAAAGGGAGGGCCAAGCCTCTTGGTAGCAACAAATTATGAGAGGTGATAAACAGAAAATAAACATGAAGTATCCCAAAGAATAAAATGGCAAATAAGGCATCATAATGATACCTGGCTTGATGGCGTATAACAAAACAGATTGGAAACCAAACTATCAATGTCATAATGCCTTTACACAATCTGAGTTCCCACCTTAGTAATACCACAACTAGTTTGCGTCATTAAGTCTCTCTCTCTCTCTCTCTCTCTCTCTCTCTCTCTCTCTCTCTCTCTCTTTCTCTTTCTCTCTCTCTCACACACACCCAACATACACATACAAAACACATACACAGTCAGATACAGAAAAAATGAAGAAATAAACAAACAAAAGAATCAAGAAGCCTGGAGCCCAATCATAAGAGGAGAGATCATAATACTTGTGGTTTTATGAGAGACATTATATAGATTTATAAACTGATGCATGGCATTCTAGAATGACTTCACACCATGTATGATGGAACTTGCTGTCACAAAATGACTAAAATGGGGATAGTCAAATGCGTGAGGTACAAACTTAAAAACAACTGTTGGGTCAATATGGGTATATGCTATTAAGTGAGTCTGTATTGTTATGCTAATTGGATGCTACATGCATACAATTATAACTTCGTTGCATTTAACAGTACAAGGGTCCATTAGAAATCTTATGAGAATTTTGATATTTAAAAAGCTACCTGTTAATGGATTGTAAGAGAGTGAATTGTTTATCTCTAAGTGAGTTAAGAGAGAAAATAATAGTGGTCAGCCCATTTCACAACACGATGGGACTGATTTTTGCATTTCTCTTACAAATGCATTTTGGAATGTAGAGCAGCACAGATTTGTTCTGACGACAAAGCCTTCAAAATTAAACTTACACCCATCAAGCACTTTAAAGGGTTGCACAGGACTTTTAGACCCTGCAGCTAAACAGGTGCATAAAAGAAGGTTTTTCCCCACTGTCTTACAGCAATATCTGTGCGGTGCACCTGTCTGCTGTCCTAGATTGCTTATTATGTACATTTTCTGAAGAATTTTGCATTACAGAAAGGCATCTTTCACATTGATTAGTCAAATGGGCCTTTCACAACAGTAACTAAATGCTAAAAACCAAAGAACAAATAAAACCTGGTAGGCTAGGTAATCAGCTTTCTGCTTTTTCTTTTTCCCCTTTTCCTTCAGCTATAAAATGGAAGCAGATATATTCAGTAGCTCTCCAACTAGCACTGTCAGAAAGCAAAAATACTGTAGAGATGTTACTTGGAGGTGGGTGTTTTTTAATGGGACTGTGTGAAGCTTCAATCATCAAAATATGCGTACTTCAGATATTAGATACAAAAAGAAATTGCCTGTTCAGCCCCTTGGCACAATTTCTGGCTAATTTATCCAACTTTAGTTAGTGAAATGTGTTAAGTCAGTGGGATATACAAACCTTTGCATTTATCAATTTGTCTGCTCCTGAAGATGAATGTTTGTGATTAAGATGACTGATACAAGATAAAGGATATTTTACATAGTGGCTTGAAATAAGTTGCTATCTTGGATCCTGCAGATTCTGTGCCTACAATATTATTAAAAAGTTCCCAGTACCAATTAATTTTCTGTAGCCTTCCCTAAAGTGTGTTTGAGTTTAAGACTAACTCTTAAAGGCAAACTCTTTCAACTGTTTGAGTTTGTGAGCTTCATCTATGTTTGTGTTTTGTTCTATTGTCTGCTTTCATCCTTCCCCCTGCTATCAAAACTGATGAAGCTTCTTGGATGAGAAGTAAAATGCTTTCTTCTTCTTCATCAAGGAAAAAACAGTCCAGTTGTCTTTTGAAGAAAAAAGTACCTTTGAGGTAAATGACAGTAATTTATTGGAAGATGCCTCGGTGGGGCTAGACTTATTTTAAATAAACAATCTGAAATATTTGATCTGAGAAATGAAACATGAAAAATATTTTAGTAATTATTGTAACACAGCTTGATGAATAATTATTTATTTTTCTCACAGCCAAGCTTCTCAATCTTCATAAGGTAAAAACATTTTTTAGAAGGGGAGGTGGGGGGCAGAAGCAAGTCCTTGTGTTTTACAACCAATGAGATGCCAGAAATAGATATAGCTACATAATGTGATACACTTTACTCAGAGATGTATGCTGGTACATTTCCAAGGTGAAGAATGTTAGGAAAGTGGGATCTATTGGAGGACATCCAAACTGAATTAAACCAATCTATGTATTTCCTTTCATCAGCTTGAACTCTCAACTAGCAAGAAAACAAACATAACTCCGTTCTGCAAGGAGGAAACTGAACAGGCTGGCTCCAGGTACGCCAGAACTGCCCTCTATTTATAGTCCTGTCTGCTTTTATATACAATTCCTTACTTGTTCTCCAAAACTCAGAGATTGCTTTTTGGGATGCTGATGTGGTATAAAGTATACCTAAGCAATGATAATGAGGTATAGATCGAGACTGAACTGCATTCTGGGAGATGGAATTCTCTTCTTCTAATTTGGCCCTTCTTTCCATCCACATCGCAATAGGTTGGGGGGAGTGTGCTGTCTTCTAACAGCAACAATATTTTGTTATCATTGCAGTGGAAGCCCTATGGGTAAGGCAGCCAGAGAATAAAGGAGATGTTAAGAGTGCAGAACATTTAAATTGTAAAGAAAAATAGATTTCTTATTTACTTTTAGCTTACCCAGCTTCCAAAGGCCAGAAGGGAAATAAATTTACATAAAAAAAAATTATCAGTAGAATCTTAAATCAGGAAACCTAAAGATTTTCCTTCCATGGTGTCTGCTTGCATACTTAATTGTACTTCTTTTTTCTATTTAATTAGGCTACTAATTCAAGCTAAGGTATAGACAGTTTAAATAGAAGACGTTTCCTTCAAATTTTTTTTAGAAAAGTAGTACTATCATTAGGAGTAACATCTCAGAGTATTTTGTTTTTTAGACTTCCTGTAATTCTATTTTTAATTTTGTTTATGTGTATGAATTGTTTCTGGGGGAGCAAGGTACTAGAGGTATTGATTTTTCATTATTTAATTTGTAACAGTTTGAAATCCAAGTGTCTCATGGTTGTGAATGATTATTTTACTTTGCAGTTCCCAGAGACATTGTTTTTCCTGAGAATGTTTAATGAGATTTTACATTAGGGTGAAACTAACTGTATTTCTATTTAAATTGCATTATTTCAGAATGTGCATATAGGTATGTTTTGCATGTGTATTCTGCAGCAACATACATAAAATACTTGTTGGTCCTTTTTTAGTAATGCCTGTTCACAGAGAAAAGTATTTAGCCAGTCTAGAACTGAAAACAGCTATAGAGAGAGATCCTGGCTAGCGATGATGTCACTCAAACATTTCTCTTTCAGAAAGGGAAATTAATATGATTAAACATAAAATATACAAGCAGAATTTTCTTTCTGCCATTCCTCCGAAAAATGTTTGTACCTTCTAAATGGATTGGTTTCATTGTATTTTAAAAGAATGACTTAACATCTTTCTGATCACTTAAAGTCTCAAGGAGATTTTCTTTGGACCATCACCATGTTTACTAACAATTTCATTAAAAAGCCTTCAGCATAAAGTGAAGCCATTACAGGTATTCCTTGTTTAGTAACCACAATTGGGACCACCAACTTAGCCATTAAACTAAGCCATTGCTAAATAAAAGATCGCAATTTTACTTCAACTTTCCTTTGTTTTATAGATCTGTGAAAGTTGTAAAGTTACTTTTTAATTATCGTCATACCTGCAAACAGCTAGACGAGTCAGTCGCTAAACAAAGAGTACCTGTACACTATAAGCCATAGTACTGAAAGGCCCATATAGAACAGAAAATGCTGTAAATCATAAATTCAGTCTTCCTGCATTTCAGTTAGGGCTAGGTAATACAAGAGTCTAAAATCCTTTTAAAAATGTTGAAAAGAACAATTGGGTTCTTGGCAACATCATCAGTGCATGGGAGAGTAGAATGAATTAATTTAGCCTGGTAATTAAATATCTAAGGGAAAGCAAACTCAGAGAACACCAATAACCCAGTAGTTTAACCCTGAGGAACATACATTCTTTACTATTAGAAGATGGAATAGATAATATTTTTGGGTTCATGGAGATGTTTTGCAATTGTGACAGCAAAATAATGCATGTTCTCATGTGGTGACTGCCACTGTGCATCTGGACAATAAAAAAAAACCCCACTCATTTACTAGAAGGATAAAGTTACTTCGCATTACATATTCTAGCTCCTTGGCCTCCCCATACTATCCTCCTATCTTTCACTTTATTTGGAGTAAATGGCAAATAGAAAAGATAGATAGATAGATAGATAGATAGATAGATAGATAGATAGATAGATAGATAGATAGATAGATAGATAGATAGATAGATAGATAGATAGAGAGAGAGATAGATAGAGAGATAGATTAGATCATCATTTTAGCCATTGTTTATGTACTGATATACATATACATATACATATACATATACATATACATATACATATACATACATACATACATACATACATACATACATACATACATATATATATATGAAAAAAAGAATGCTAATATTAAAATGGTACATTGAAAATAAAGCACCACAAGGTAAAAGAGTATAAGACTACTGTCTTGATTACAACAATTTTTCATTTGATATGAACAGATTTCAGATTATGCCAAGACCTAAAGGAAAAAGAGCCATAAATAAAAACTTTATTACGTATTTTTACCATAATTCAATACTTTACCCAAAGCACAGAACATACAATATGAAAAATCATAATTCAAGAAGAGCACAATACCCATGGTAAAAAATATCTAAGAAACAACAGCACCCGTCTATCAAAGCTAACTAATAAAAGATCCACAGCGGTTCAATTCTTGAGTGGTTTCAAGATTAGGCTGAAAAGCAGCAGCAATAACAAGAGTGTGGCAGTGGTGGAGGTATTAATTTTAGAAGAAGTAAAACAGGTTTTGCCTCACTGATTAGCATTGTCAAAAGAGGTTTCTACACAGATACAGAAACATTTGGAAGCCTCTTCTGGCTACTTCAAAAGCCACAGGAGGCTGCAAACTGGAACAAAGCATCCTAAATTGAAATAATATAATCATTTGCTCTAAGAAGCATTCCCGTTGAAGATCTGCAAAACTTTACAGAACCACACATCCCTGAAATATCACTTTTCATTGCTCTGGTGACACCAATCAATGGTTTTAAAAGGAGGCTGAACCATTTTAGTTCTTTTTAATTGCCTCGGATTTGTTTGGTATTTCAACAGAACCTTTATGAACCTCAACTAGCTCTAAGAATAAATTAATATGTTCTTACTATTTGTCTGCAATGCATAACTGACACGACTCATAACAATCCAGAAAAGAGACTATTTCTCAAATTAAATAATTAGTTGTTATGAAGTGTGGATTTCAGGAGGAAAGGGATTTTTTTTTAATCCTGCCTTATGACTTGACCAATAACTCAAGGAATTGTACATACCTTTCTCCTCCTATTTCCCTTCCAGCAATAACCCCGTGAGCTGGGTTGAGATAAGAGAAAGTGACTGTCCCATGTCACCCAGGCAGCTTCTATGCCTATAGCAGGACTAGAACTCACACTCTCCTGGTTTATAGCCTGGTGTCTTAATCACTAGACCAAGTTTTCCTAGAAATCACAAAAAAAAAGTTTTGATTGAATATATATCACCGTTCAAATCACTTACAGCAGGAACAAGGAATCCTTGCTGAAGAAGAATATAGTCTCGCGGAAGACTGTAAATTGCTGGGGCCTGAATTTCTGCAGACCTTTTCTCTTTCTCCCTCTATGCCAAACAAGGACATATGGTTCTTGTCAAGAGCCTAAACTGATTGCTTGAAGAGGATTTTGGAAATTAGGCTCAGAGCCACAACAAACTAAGAAAAGCATATGGGTTACTGTGACCTAACTTAAAGAAGCCCAGTAATGCTAGAACATCTTAGTGCTATTTTTCTATCTGTACTGCCTCGTGACTTATCCCAAATGGTATTATGCTTCAATCTGCAGAACAAGAGTAGAAAGTAAATGAGGGATAACAAAACATGATAATCTGATTTCTGGTTTATAGATATGGTTCCTAAATCATCTAATGTACTTAATTTTACATTATATTTATATTCAGAGCTGTGGTGGCACAGTGCTTAAAATACAGTATTGCAGACTAACTCTGCCCACTGCCAGCAGTTCGATCCTGATCAGCTCAAGGTTGACTCAATCTTCCATCCTTCCAAGGTCGGTAAAATGAAGACTCAGATTTTTGGGAGCAATATGCTGACTCTGTAAACTGCTTAGAGAGTGTAAAGCACTATGAAGTGGTATGTAAGTCTAAGTGCTATTGAGCATGTTTGGGCAATTCCCATGTAGCGCTGAATACACAAGTAGGAGTGAGAGCCCTATGTCCTCTAAATTAGAACATAAGAAGCTAACATACAGGTTCTTCAACCTAAAACCACAATTGGGACCAGATCTTTTGTTGTTAAGCGAGGCGGTTAAGTGTGTTGCACCAGATTTTATGACTTTTGCCATGTTTGTTAAGTGAATCACATGGCTGTTAAGTGAATCTGGCTTCCCCATGGATTTTGCTGGTCAGAAGCCAGCTAAGAAGGTTGCAAATGGAGATCACATGACCATGGGGACACTGCAATGGTTGTAAGTGTGAAGACTGATCACAATTCACTTTTTTCAGTGCTGTTTGTCTCTGGTGCATAAGCTCTCACTGTACATTCAAGCAACAAATGATAAATCATGATCATAATCATAAAATACATTCATCATAAACCATAAGGTATAACACTCAGTGATAGTCATAGGATACTAAATAAGCAATCAACATAAATCATAATACGATACTAAATAAAACAATTAATATAAATTGTAAGATACAAGCAACAAAGTTATAGTCATAAGGAGATAAGGAAATAAATAATGGGAAAGATGAGAAGGATAATAGTAATACTGCCCTACTAGATAGTTTGACAATGTTGTAGGAATTAGTTGTTTAGCAGAGTAGTGGCTTGGGGGGAAAAAACTATCCTTGTGTGTGTCTAGTTGTTCTGGTGTGCAATGCCCTATAGCGTTGTCTTGATGGGAGAAGTTGAAACAGATTATGTCCAGGATGTGAGGGGTCTGCAGATATTTTCACAGCTCTCTTTCTGGATCATGCAGTATACAAGGCCCTCAATGGAAGGCAGGTTGGTAGCAATTGTTTTTTCTGCAATTCTAATTATCTGTTGAAGTCTGTGTCTCTCTTATTTGGTTTCAGTGCCAAACCAGACAGTTATAGAAGTGCAGATGACAGACTCAATAATTCCTTTGAAGAACTGTATCAGCAGCTCGTTGGGCAGTCTGAGCTTTCTGAGCTTTTACTCAGTCATTTACTCTGACTGGCAGTAGCTTGCCAGGAATAGCAAGAATCCAGACAGGAAATTGCTAAATGCATACTATATATTCTGCTACTCGGCTACAGCCTTTCTATATTCTCTAATAGGCTTTCTGATAATGGCAATTTATCCAATCATATTCCCATAGTATTATGAAAAATGGATGGTTCAGTTTATTACTCTGTGATTCTATGCAACTTTGTCAGTGAGGGTGAAGGTTCATTCTCTGAGTTTGTGGGTTGATTTCCAAATATTTCGTTACCAGGCTAGGTAACATCTTCAGCAGGGTTTAGGGGATGTCAGTATCAGTGTTCTTCTAACTCCGCTGAAGATGATACCTAGCCTGGTAATGAAACATTTGGAAACCAACCCACAAGCTCGGAGAACGAATGTTCACCCTCATCCTACACCCAAGCTACAAATATTCGCCACTATTGCAAACTTTGTCAGTCTAAGCTGAGAATTCCCTTTACTTTTCCAAACTATCCTGTCCTTCCATGTGGAGCATATTTGCTTTAGTGTCCTCCAAATGAATACTGATCAAGATTCTCATGGATCACAAGAAGCTGCAGAAAATACTTCCTTTAAAATAGGATTTCCCAAGCTTAGAAAATTCTACTGGGAACCCATTTTACTCAAGGTGCTGAATGCATCTTTGTGTACTACCAATTGTATCCAAAGTATTTTTGTTTTCTTTCTCTTTAGGTGACTCAGACTGCTGTCCTACCCCCGTGTTCTTCAGACATGTTGAACTGCATTGCTCATGTTTAATTACATATTAAACATAAAGCCAAGATGCCTAGGGAAAGTGAAGCCTACCTTAACAGCTAAACACTCACAAAGACTTTACTAGATAAGCTACAACTGGCTGAATTTGCATAACACACAAGGCTATAAATGATAGTTTAAAATCACAATGGTTAGGCTGACCTCTCACATTAGACTCAAAGCAATCAAATCATATTATTATAACCTATGAATTCAGCCATAGACTCCCTGCAAGTTCTGAATGAAATTACCAGTACTTGAAATTTTTGAATGATTAAGATCACAAACACAGGTCACAATATTCTATTACGATAAGGGTGTAAGGAAGAACCCAGACTGTCAGGGAGGAGGGATGAAGCACAGATCTAGCTGGGAGTCACTGCATATCCGCAAAAGGGTTAACCCCCCCCCCCCCAAGTTCCTTGGAGCCTTAATCAATTATTCCCAGAAGTAGGCTGTAAACCAGACGTCTCCAACCATTCCGGGCTCACGGATCGGAGAGAAGGAGAGCAGCTTCAAATTTGGTATGCACACGGATGGGGCCACACACACCGGGGTGGCACTAGCGACTAGCGGCCTATTTGCACATGCGCAAATGGGCTGCGTAACCCACCCAGACTAGCGTCCCTATTTGTGCATTCACAAATGGGCCACAGACACTTGCCCCGCAGTAGCGTCTCTATTTGCGCCTGCGTGCAGGTGCAAATGGGGCCGCTGGTGCTAGCAGGGGTGGGGGGAATGTGCACCCACACATGGGTGCACTGGCCAGCCATTTCTGCAGCTTTCTGCGTTCTGGGCCCGGGCCACGGCCCATAGGTTGGGGACCGCTGCTGTAGACAAAGGAGATTCTTGCATTATAGGCAGAACATAATAATAGATAGCTCAAACTGCCTGTGTGGGCCTGGTTGTTCACGCCTGACAAAGTGAAGTTTAACCTCAATTTAATATCAGTTGGGTTCACACATTGTGGCAAATCATAAATCATGACTTATAAATGACAGTGGCTGGATTCACACAGCTACCAAAAGCTAAAAGTAAGTATCCAACATCTTGGCTTAGTGCAATACTGTAAATGATACTATTCTGAGATGGTAACCCAGGCAAAGGATGAACAGAACAGAAAAGTGAACTTGGTTAGAATTAGATAAAGCAAATGGAGGCCATGTTAGGCTGAATCTATTAAAAAAAAAGAGGATCAGAATATAAGGTGGTCATATGGGTGAGACAGAATCGGATAAATCAGATGGCCATGAATTCACTAGCAAAAAATCTGTCTGTAGTTAATACCTAATTCGTTTCAAGTGGGAGCTGCTGAGGCAACCTGCCAAGATAATTTGCCAAAAAACAGGGTACAACTAAGGCAATCCTGGATATTTTTTCAGAGCAGCTTTAATTTTAAATAAATAATTTCAATGAAATATTAACAGTCTTTTTTATTTTCTTTTTTTTCTGAAGAGGGAGGATTAATTTCTGATTGCATTTCAGTTTTTAGCACTGCTGACCTTTCTAATACAAAGAAAACCCACTTGTGTATTTCTCTTTCAACTGTTGTTTGATTACAGCTATTTTCTCCAAGTTGAGAATTACTCAGCTTGAAAATAGCAAGAAATGTGCAGGGGACCTGACCTCGATTTCTGAATAGTGAAGCCTCCATTAGAGTTGTATCAGATCAACAAAACAGTGGATAATTTTATAGGTGTTTAATGTAGAGAAAATCAGTCTCAATAGGCTGTTCTTCTAATAACCATGTTTACTGGAAAAAAGTTTCCCATTTGGCCTCTTGAAATGGAGAAAATTCCCATTCTGTTCCGAATGTTTCATTTTTAAACAATTGCCTATTTTTTTCAAACTCATGGATTAAGAAAAACACTTGGCATTTCCGCCTTCCAACTTCATTCAGAAGAATCTGTTAATTATGGAAAATCAGAACAAATTTGAATTAGCTATGGTCTTTTCAGGAAACATGACAATGATTCTGAAGGGTTTTTTTCCTGACATTCAAGCCATTTCTAAATCAAAATTATTGTATTTGTATAAATTAAGAGAGAAAAGGGCTTGAGTTCATGTGTAAAGAGGAGGGAGAAACAGAAGAAAGATGTTTTTTCATAGTTTCAAAATTTCACAGACATTGCTATTAAAAACTGAGAGGCTGATATTTAAAGTTCACCACAAAATACTTTCAGTAATCAAGGAACATCTTGATTATAACCAAAGAATGAGCAGCACTAACACAGCTTATTTATTTTGTCAATATAACTCCAATTGCACGTTTCTAAAAGCAGCCTATTCTTTTATTTGAAAGCAAATATTCCGTATACTCCCCAAGACTCCTAACGAAACACAGAAACATTCTCTGTCTTAATGTTTCAGACTGAACCAGGTGTCCACAAGATCCGCCATTTTCTTTAAAGTGACAAAAGTAGTACACACTCCACCCCTTTTCAGTATAGGTGTGACATCATGAAGCATGTATGAAAAGGGCAGAATTTGTATCACATAACACAATGTTGCTTTCATCATTTGCTACTCTTGGCCCAGAATCATTGACATCTGATTATGTGGCAATCATAGTCTCCTACTCTGCTCCAACATCTCTCTTTAAATCACAGAGGAAATTGGTTTTACTTTACTGTGGTCATTTCAGCAAATACTGGTTAAGTAGTTACGAATTAATACAATCTAT
>NW_015386103.1:281681-286638 GCF_001527695.2 Protobothrops mucrosquamatus | reverse complement strand
TCTGCCATAGTTTGCAATTTCACAGTCTCCTTTAAAGCTCGATTTCCTGATTATTAAGTACTAACCAAATCCAGCATTGCTTAGTTTTTTCAACTTCAGCTTAGAAACTGAATAAATTCAGATAACCTTCTAAATTCTAAAGGATCAAAGAAGAAATGGGTAAACTTATTTCTTTCACATGTAGATAAGTTCATTTTTAAATTTTTCATCAAAAATTAACCCCTGCGGGTGAGCGATAGCATGCTATTTTAAAAATGAAATGGTTTCAAATAATTAAATTCTATACATGTTTAATTCAGGCTAACAAAGAAGTTTGAACCATACTCTGAGAAGAATGCACTACTAAAATGTGGTAGATGAAATCAGCCAGCTAGGAAAGCTATCATTCCTGATATTTTCCACCAACATATCCATAGAAAGATGGAGATAAAGAATTCTAAGGTTATGAATATTGTCATGAATTCTTTGAAGACTATGTGCAGAACATTAGCTATAGTAGAGAGTATGTTATAGGAAGAATCTGTAGGAAGAAAACGTTGAGCATTTATGTAAGAAGAGACAACACAGTTCAGATGTGAGACTCTATGGCACTGGTTCTCAACCTGTGGGTCGGGACCCCATTTGGGGTCGATCGACCATTTCATGGGGGTCGCCAAGCAAGGCTGTCTGCCATTTTTTTTGTCCGCCATTTTTTTTGTCCGCCATTTTTTTCCCCTTTTCCGGCGGGTGCCTTACCTCCCTTGGGCTGGGCCAGCTGGTGGTCGGCCTGCTCCGTCTCTGCCGCTTGCCAGCTACGCCTCGGCCGGCGCAGGGGGCGGAACCACGCATGTGCGGCGCTTCTGGGCAGGGAAAGTCCTCGACTTACAACCGGTTGGGTAGTCCTTGACTTACGACCGTCTTAGTCCTCGACTTACGACCTGTTTAGTCCTCGACTTACGACCGATTTAGTCTTCGACTTACGACCGGTTGGCGTCACGGCATTAGAAAGGTTGAGAACCACTGCTCTATGGGAACAAGGTGTTTCCAAGAGGCTGGCTTAATTTATTTGTTGTAACTGTTCCTGGGATTTTATGCTTACAGTTTTTAAGATTCTGCAGTTACTGTATTAAAGACATTTTCCTGAGATCCATATCATTTTTATTAGCTTGCTAGTTGACAGTAATCTTATTAATAATATTTGGTCATTTGAAAATATCTATGTTAAGAGAAAGTTAAAGAAAAAGATGCATTAGCTTAAAGAAAAGTTGAGTTTTAAAAAGGATATATACAACAAGAAGAAAAATATTCTATGAGGGTAACTTGGAGGGAGTGATTTAAATTTAATGAGCTAATTGGAGTTAATTGGAATGTTATTGTAAGAAAGTAAACTTTTAAGTATGTATATTAAGGTGAAGTTTAAAAAAAGATATATTAGAATTTTTTGATTTTAGAAATGTTTTTTAAAAAAAGTTTGGTTTTTTTAAATGGATGAAAAAAAAGTATTTTTCCCTTTAATGTTAAAGAAACTGAAAGAATTCAGTGAATTTTGTTAATATAAATGGTGACAGTTTATAAAGATTATTAAGTGCAAACAGAAATAAATATTATTTTCACAGCAAGGAAGATAAAGCAGAAATGATTAAATTGACTGCTTTATTCAAAGAGGAGATTATGTTTTTTATTTGGATATCACTTCCTGATTTTGTGGTGATGAAAAAAAATGAAACTGACTTTGGTTTTGCCGATTAGATCGATTTGTTGTAGAAATGGCCAGTATATACTAATGTGTAAAAGTAAAAATTTGAGGCTGTAATGTTATCTTCTACACTGTGCTAAAAAGAGTCAGAAGTCAACACTTTTTTCTTTTTCCCTTTATACCTTATATTTTCTTTCCCCCTCTCCTTTTTCTTCCCCTAAATTCCTATTTTTATTTTTCTCTGTATTTTATACTTTGATAAAACAATAAAAGCCATGAATCAAACAATATTCGGTCACTGAAATTTAATTTGCTCAAAAATTAAATCAAATGTGATATTTGTCCAGGACTTTCCCATTGTTCTTGTTCTTTTCTGGGAATGCTGCCTTCCTCCCCATTCCAGACGCTAAAGATCAAACTCTCATCCTTAAAAAGTTGCATATCTTTAGCTTGAGTTTCCACACTATACTGTCACTCTCCAACTTGCAAAATTAATTGGATGGCATTTTATAATTATCTTTACTTCTGGCAACTTGAGATGCTGAAAAGGAGTCCAAAATCATTATCCCACCGAAGCGGCTTCTATGGCATAAAACAAAAATTATCTCATGCATGCAAAAAAGCCAAAAAAAAAATGTAACCTGGCACTAGAGCTCTGTTGTCTTCTTTGTGCAATGCTAAGAAATTTGATTTTATCCATATCTTTCAGTAATTTCAGTCCTGATCCCCTTTGTCATCTTAGAAATTTCCCTACCTGGATTGAAGTTCAAAAGCCAGGAAGACAAAAGTTGTCTTCCCCATCACAAACTGCCCAAGTATCTCAACAAGAACAATAGAATCTTAGTTTCAGTTACACCATGGTTAAACTGAAAATGGATCAGCTCAGCTCTTCAACATTTCTGATGCTGTGTGGAGCCAAAACTGTAAAGCTGCTTCTGGAGTACCCTAGAAACCCTGTACGGAAGAATTCTACATGGGATGAGTTGAGCCAGCTTCTGAAGGATTAGTGCTACCCTGATGCTTGATTGTTACAAACAGTGTTGAGTTTGTGGAACTCCAAGCAGATCTAGCAGCTGGCAGTACCAACCAGAAAGAAAGCTAACTGCGTAAGCTACCCCCATTTTTTTAATTGGGAAAACAAAGGAGCTTGTAACTTGCATCATGACTCTTTAATCGCTATCTTTTTTTTTTAAAAGGATCCTGAGCTTTCAAACCGCGCCCACCCCATTGCCGGCAATAGGAAAAAAGTCACGATACATCCCGACACGTCATGTGATGTCACGAGTTTGACACCCGTGAACTAGGATGACTTTTGTTAATAGAAGCGTTGTTGTTTTTTGTGGTAAAAGGCCTGACCAGATTGCAGTTTATTCAATAAATTGCAGAGGAAACAGTCAATGGATAAGAAAAACTGTAATACAACCCTGGACCACCTTTGGCACTTTCAGTTAAAGATTTGTTTAGTTAAGCATTTCCCAGGTTTAATGAACGCTCTTGCAATATGATTAATTATAAATGCCCAAGTTTTTTCCAGTTAGTTCAAACCATGTAACATTTGCTCAGTGTCATCCTCAGCAACGCTGATATTATTGTCTTGCTGTGTAAAGTCTTTGAACTCTAGGGCAAATAACAAGTTTGCTACATGGAGCTTATTATCAACTGAGGTAATCTGCAAATCAAGAGGGAATGTCATGGGGAAAAAAACCCTTTTTATTTATTTATTTTTAAAAAAAAAAACTTTTGATGTATTTTCTTTAAATCAGCCAAGCAGCAGCTACAGTAATATTATAGAGCTGTATTATAAAGGCCAGTACTGTGGAGAAACCAGAGGTAATTACAGACAAGGAAGCTTAATAGGTTCCTACTGTGCTGTAGATCTAACAATTTTCTTCACCTGTCACTGCCCTCCTTCCAAAGCTTACTGATAATTCATGCAGAGACTAATGCAATATAAGCTCTCGTATGAAGGCCTTTAAAAGCTTTCCTGGAGCTTTCCTGATGGTTACCAGCATGGTGTTTTTTTTTGGTCAACAGAGAAAGACAGACGGAATTGCAAATATTTCCATCTTTGTTTGATGCTTCTGTTTACAAGTAGTCCTTGGTTTACAACCATACCTGGAACCAGAATTTCTGTTGCTAAGCAAGGCAGCTGCTAAGTGAATCCTGCCTGATTTTACTTTTTTTTTTTTGCTATGGTTGTTAAGTGTCACACTCGCCACGTCACGTGACATGTCGTGACGTATTGCGACTCTTTTTGCATTGCCGACAATGGGGTGGGTGTGGCTTTGGTATGATGAAACCGGCCCATTGGCCGGCAGTTTGACACCCCTGCTTTAGAGGTTTTCTTTTGACCACTGTTTTTACATGTGGCCTTGTTAAACTTTAGCTATTCATTTCATCTTTTAAAGAAACTGAAGAAAATCATAAAATACCAAAGATTTGCAAATAAAAATAGAATGACTGTGGCAAAAGAAAGCAAAGATAGTACAACAGTAATAGACTGCTTTGCTGCAATCTCAAAGCATCTGAAGCACCATTTGAACACCATCGGCATTGACAAAATCACCATCAGTCAATTGCAAAAAAGCAACTTTACTTGCAACAGCTTACATCCTGCAACAATATCATCTAACAACATCTGTCTATCCCAGATCTTTGGGAAGGCATCGATAAAACTGCCAAATACAATCTAAACATCTGGTTGACTATGCAACTCATGACAATAATATATTAAATATTAATAATAAACTTGTGGAAACTTCTTTCAGCTATTTTTGGAGAGAAAGCATTCAAAGGAGAAAGCATTCATTGATACAGAAAAAGATTGACAGATACTGTGATTCTTTGGGACCACAAATATAATTGGTTCCCACAAGTTATCTATATTCTGAATCATTCTGATTGATCCTCATTATCTGCTAATATACCCATCAAGTTTTCTGTATAGTTCTCTGATAGGATTCACTCCAAGAAAAAAACCAAACCATATACTTAATGCCCAGGCAAAATGTTTCATGCAAATTGTACTGCCTCAGAAGGCACCACTTACAATTAGATTTTAATATCTATCTTATTGAATTTACGTCATATAAAGAAACATGAGGAATAAATCCATGCAGAAATAAATCCGAGGAAATCAATGGTTAGTTATATGTTCAGAGTTCCCCTCTTTGGTTTATTCAGACTGTGCTATAGTTGTAATTAAAAATATAAAACAAAGTGAGCCACTTGTAGCCATGGTCAGCAATAGTTATAATGTAATGCAAATGTTTCCAAGACATG
>NW_015386103.1:278906-281547 GCF_001527695.2 Protobothrops mucrosquamatus | reverse complement strand
GTCATATAAAGAAACATGAGGAATAAATCCATGCAGAAATAAATCCGAGGAAATCAATGGTTAGTTATATGTTCAGAGTTCCCCTCTTTGGTTTATTCAGACTGTGCTATAGTTGTAATTAAAAATATAAAACAAAGTGAGCCACTTGTAGCCATGGTCAGCAATAGTTATAATGTAATGCAAATGTTTCCAAGACATGAAAGAATTTTGGGGCACTCTGTCATCCCTATTTTCTTAGGGTGTCCAAGTATGCATTCTGAACACCTTCCACAGAGTTTACTTCATCTCATTTTATTTATGGAATGCTACTGGGTTTACTTTTCAGAAACTTGGGATCCATGCATGGAGTTTTGGTTTTTTTGTTGAATTCATATCAGTTTGCATCCTTTTGTTGACAAATGCTCTCTATCAGTGATGGGATTCAAATATGTGAACAACCAGTTCTCTGTGTGGATGCCGCTTCCGGAAGTCCATTCTGGGCCTGGGCAACAAAAAATTAGCTATCGGTTCTGCCCAAGTGGTGTGAACCGGCTGAATCCCATCACTGCTCTCTATCATGCAATGCAAAGTATGTGAACATATTATGCAACCTTGTTATGATTTGACCAATTACTCAGCTTCTTATTCCATAAGGCTGGTTAATTCTGTTGCATCCTACAAAAGAAACTAGGAATAGCTGAGAGTACTTGATATTCTAATCCTTAGGGAAACAGCTGAAGTAAAGTTGTTCTTATAAATGTGTACACAGATGCCAAAGTTCAAGACATTTATTTTTGTCTGACAGCTGTAGCTAAAAATAATATGGCATTTTAAGCATCTGAAGCCTTCAGGTAATTTTAAAATTAATACAAGCTGTCAGAGTCTTTTCTTTTTGAAAGGAGAATTAGGGGAAATATTAGTAAATAACAATTAACCCTTCCTTAATTATTTTTATAATTTTTATAGGCACAACAATGTGCCAAAGGTCATGTAATTCTCAGAAGTTTGATCTGACAGATGACATTCTCAATTCACATATCGCCATACAAAAGTCAAGATGTCACAAAATCAGAATCTGAAGACACAAGACAGAATAGTAACAGAGTCTGGTTAATAATCACATTTCCTAGCAGGGAAATGTCTGTATCATTTACTGTATTGTTTTATGTAGCTTTCTTTTTTATTTGGCCTTTTCACCAAATGGACTGCAAGTATATCCTTCTATTAGCCCAAACTTTTTAATATAAAACGTAGCTCTCAGTCAGCACTTAATCACCTCTATATGAGATGAGTGGCATGAGATGAATGAATGAATGAATGAATGAATGAATGAATTCTACTATGGATGTTTAACATCCAACACATGTTTTAAAAGGTTACTGTTTCTGGGAAGTGAAAATCCAAATTGCTATAGGATGGCAGAAAAGGATGCACGTTTTCTGAATTCCCTTTTGTATTTCCTGGCCCCTTATATAGATTTTTACAGCCCAGATATGGTAGCCATAATTGACTATTATGTCCCAAGAACTGTGGATCCTGTTCTTTTTTAATTGCTCCTCAGTGTCAAGGCATAAGATTATTTGATTTTGGCTTAGCAAATTATATCTGAATCTCCTCATAACATTATCCAATATGTTAGGATTTAGTATTATGTTCAAATGTAGCCATTGTAGGTTATTCAATAAATCATGATTAAAAAGTCCTGTCAGTATTTGTATGAATTTTTCTTTTGGGTACACACTAATTCTTTTTGGATTTTTTAAGTTTTTCTTATTCATCAAATATGCCACAAATATTCTTGGAGTAGCTTACTTTTTTTTTATTGGTATGTCTAATTTCATCTTACTGACTTCTTATTACTATCTTGATACCATGTATAATAAACCTTTACACAAGAGACCCCCAAATTCTACATTCAGCATTACAGTTATCGGCAAGAATTCACTCTGCCTAGCCAGTTGGATTTAACTGAGATGTGTGTGGCATTGACAAGGCTGGCTGGTAAAAAAAGAATTAAGGAAATTATGGTCCCAAATTTGTGACAGACACAAGGACCTTTAACTTCTCCTCCACAGAAATTTGTTGCAGTCGGATTGATAAACAATGTGAAGTTTTCACCAAATTCCCAACTTAACCCCCATTTCTGCAGCTCTGTGCAAATCCAAGAATTATCTTTTAAAGAAAAAAAAAGCTCCTGAAAATTTCAGTAGGAAGAAGAAATGGCACAAATGATTTGGAGCAGGTGTATTATTTAAACTGGGCAGCCATCATTACCAAAATAATCATCATGTTAGCCCTTCAAATAAGAAATATTGAAATAGTTAAGCAGGTCTTTAAAACACCAAATTATTTCAACAAAGTTTTCAAAAACAGTGCTTCGATGCCATTAAAATGGTGTTCGCAATACTATGGCAAGACGGGGGAAAACCCTTCCAATATAAAGCATTATCTTGAGTTAAATGATTATTTTTTGATAATAAAGGATTAGAAAATTTGGTCCTAGTTACTTTACTCAAAGAACTGAAAACATAAGGAGAAACGACTTAATATCCCTCTTGAGCATGGATAATGAAAGTATGTACACTTAGCATTTTTCCTTATTTAGCTTCCTTTCCTTTTAATATTGCTATATGGCACACAGTTAGATAATTAAAGCAAATGT
>NW_015386103.1:273702-278535 GCF_001527695.2 Protobothrops mucrosquamatus | reverse complement strand
TAACACAAAACTCACATTTTTTCCATGCTTGGAAAAGCTACGTTTCCACAAAACTCAAAGTGTGATCCTGACAGCATGCTTATGTGAAGAAACACCAATCCATGTCAGATGTGCTCCAGCCTTTGCTTCCTAATGTGTAGAAAAAGACAACTTTTTTTTCAGATGAAGGAGGATGAATCTGAGGCTTAGATGAAAACTACGCAACTGTTTAAAAATTGGGTTGGGGATTAAACAGATTAGATCAGGGTGTCAAACTGCTGGCCCATGGGCCAGACACATCATCCGGAAGCCACGTCCACCAACCGTCCCGATATGTTGCACGGCGTCACTTGACATCGCGAGTTTGACATGTCTGGATTAGATTATAACACAAGATGTAAGCATCTCAGCGGGTGGCAGGATGTGGTTCATAAGCATGATGGGGAGCAAGAAAGACAAATGAAGTAATATTTCTGATGATATCAGGGTGGGAGAATTTTATCTAGTATACTTGTGTCAGATGAAGAGAGATGCAGACTTTGCATCAGGAAGTAAACTTAGTTGTTCCAGATGCCTATATTTGGTTGTGACAGGCCTGTACATGGATAGGATTCCTCCAGGGCTGCAGGCTAGACTGAAAAGTCAAATATAATCCCAGAAGCAGAGATTGTTGCAAAGGTAAACCAGTTCCACCTTGTTGCCAAACAAGCTACACAAATATATCCATAGTCACTAAGCGATGAGAACAGCTCAAGGGTGAATTGATTTTTGCAAGAATATATTTCTGCTTGTCCTATGTTCATTATAACCGCATTTCTGACTTTTACTCCTGGACCAGGCCACTAGAGAAATGTGATCCTGGGAAATAGTTTGGCTTTATATTTTTAGATGCTCAACGAGAAGAAATAAATACTATGTTGTAGAACAATGTAATCATTTGGAGATATCTAGAACATTAGGGCTTTTGAGCACTTATATCATCACTTTTACAAAATTAGTGGCAAGTGCTAAAGACTTGACTTCCCAATCACCAGAGAGTGTGGCCGGTCAGCAATCATTACTTTCCCAGAAGGCAAACTAATCAGGGTAAAATAGCAACATTTGTAAATTGCTTACAACATCTATTCTGCAGACTACTGAATAGTTGGAACCATATGTTGTTTGTTCTTCCTGTACTGAACAATAAGTCCTTTAGCTGTAAGTAAGATACCCAAAATCCATGTCTTTGTCCAGATGTCAACTCTCGTGTGATAGGAATAAATTCTTTAAAAATGAACATTTGAAAACATAAACTCACAATTTTCTATCATAATACCCATTTCACAGGGAGCAAACAGATGGAACTCTCAGACAGGTTTTGTTATGAAAAGGAGTCCAAGGCAACATGGGAACTGCAAGATTTTATCATGTTGGCCTCCTGCTGAAGCTTCCATCAGTAGTGGATATCAAAAAATGCTCCATGAATAGAAAAACAACTTTAATTAAAATTGGCCATCACAAAAGTCTTGTAAAAATTTGGAATATCTGTGGGTTGCCTAACAATGACCACAAAGGGATCTCTGTAACTATAACACTGTTTAACCAGTAGCAAATCCTAGCAATTTCAACAAGGCCATATACAGTATTCACAAATATTTACATGTGTGAATTTTCAGGCTGACAAAACTATAAAATTCCCTATAATGAAAAAGATTATTCAAGTTGCTCGTGCAAAAACAGGAAGCAAATAATAATTAGCTGTTCCTCTACAAAAGGAGGAATTTTAGCCAAGACTTTTTATTTCCTTAACAGGTATCCAATATGGATATTACTATAGCTATAAACCAAAACATTACTGCTAATAATTTTGAGATATATGTTTATTTCCTTTTATGTTAATAGTATATTTAAATAATATTCGTTTAAAGAAAATTAAATCTTTCAGTTTAGGAAACTAACAATTAACAGTCCTCGCATTTATCTAGTATTATGCTAAACCTGTTGTTTTTTATCAGAACCACCTTACCATACTATAAGTGTACTGTCTAGCTATTTATTATCATGTAAAGAAATTAAAATAATGGAAAATCTGTGGCCCTTTATATGTTGCTGAATTGCAACATCTACTGTTTTTTACTATTGCTCATAATGGATAGAACTGCTGGAAACTATCGTTCAACTACATCTGAAGGGTATATAGGTTCTTCCTCTTCCTGTAACAGGATAGTTTTAAGCAAGAAGCCAACAACAAAGGAATAGAACTGTCTTATTTCCAACATATAAATAAGCAATTAATCTACTCAAAAGTAGAAGATAACTTTCTTCCGAGCCTATTTCAGATGCTTTAGCTAATAAAAATTTGACATCTGGTGTATCAGAACAGATACACCAGATGATATATAAGTAGAGAAAATAAAACTTTAAAAATGATGCTTATACTGAGATAAACTGAAATGTAACCAGTAATTTTATATGTTATGGCAGAATGTCAACTGGGCAACAAGCTATAATATAGTTTCTGTCAAAGGAACAAGACTGAGCCAAAAGCAGATTATTACAGGCTTTATCAATGCACAGTACATACAATACTGTTTGGTTTCTCAATCTGTAGTTCTTCACTTGGTTGTTTACATGCAAAGGCTTTATATATATTTTAATAAAAACTGGACATATCACATTTTGCCTGGTTTACAACTGGTTTGAAAAGTCAATGTGGTCTACACGGCTTGAAGTCTGGATATCTCCAGGACTACCTTTAATTATTTCTGCTCATCCGGTGAGATTTCCCACGGTAAACCAGCTCCAGGTCCCATTATTGAAAGTAATTCTAACTTACAGGGCCCCAGAAAGTGTGTCATTTCTATGAAAGCCTCTTACCTCTAGAATAACCTGCATGGTCCAGACCTTGTTGTTTTTTCCTAAGAAAGGAAAGAGAAGGGAGGTAGGAACAGGGAGGAAGGGAAGGATAGAAGGAAGAGGGGAGGGCAAGAAAGAAGATTTTTGATGCTCTATGCTAGCTTCCCACAAGGAAACCCAATGGGGAAACCAGCAGGAAGTCGCAAGCCACTCCTAGTGGTTTTTGTGCCCACCCTTGGTCATTCTTTTTCTCTTTAGGTAAAAAAAATAATAATTCTGAAATCATGATCCAATAGGGTAAGGGATATCTAGCTCAAAACAAAATTTTAAGTGAGCTTGCTATTACACCCATGCAGTGATGCATATTTCTGAACACACCCACTCATGGATTAGTTATTTTACAGTGCAAAGACAATAAAAATCAAATAATGTTCACATCCCCTCCTCTATCTTATTAAAATGTAAGAGAAGAATGGGATATAATAAATTCATACATACAAGTAAGTGAAAGGAACATATCACACACAACGTATCATATTGGTGCTCAGAACCTTATAATACATGGCAAACAACTTTTCTTTGCCTGTGGCACATCACTGCATAAGCTTTCTATGAATGGTAAAGATTCACATGGAAACACAAGTAGAAATTTCTTCTTCCATACTGATTGAGTATATACTGGTAATAATAATTCTCATGTCTGCTGTTTTCATTTGACCTCAATTTTATTCAAATTGCCTGAGTCTAGATCAGATTTCTAAGTTGCGGGCTTCTTTTTTCAAATAGATTCTCCCTCTGACTTTAAACATATGAGATAGCTTACCCACACATACGTGCCTCTCCATTCTATCTATTCCCAAGTCCCACATTTCTCTTATAGGAGCAGGAAGTTTAAGACAACCCATTTGTGGATTCTCCATCCAATCATGCTGGAGAAGAAACAGTTTGTTAAGCCGGAGCCTAGAGTTGTTCAGTGTGCCCAATTCTGGATCAAAAATTGTCCCCTATGTTATTTCAGAGAAAAGCCAGTGGTGTACTTTCCACAATTATTGACACCTAGTATTTTGACAGTTTTGGTCCAGAGTGCCTTTTCAAACTTCCATAAAAGCTCAAATTAATCTCCAAGTGGCTATTTTAAAATTAAGATCATCCTAAAGTACTACATTAATTCTGCCATAGAATATTCTTTCAGTAGAGAATGGAAAACATTTTGTAGTTCATTCTGAAACACAGACACGAGCAATACAAGGTCCTGCCGACACCTCATTTCTGATTTCATGCTTCCTGGGTGTGAATTCCCATGAACCCCAGGCCAGCAGACTGGCTCTGTGTGACTCACTACCTACAAATGAAACAAAATGCTTCACTGAATGCCAACAATGTAACATGGAAAGAAATGACTCGGTTAATGAGCAGATATTCTCTGCGAACAGTTTTGATCTTGGCCAGAAGACAGAGAAAGGGCACTCCTGATGACTTGATTTAGAGTTAAAGAAAACTGCCAATATCACATACTCTTATTTGTTTTACAAAAATGGTGATAATACTTAAGAATTGGCCTAAGTTGCTTTCTAACTGAAACTGTGAAAAACAAATCAACAACAACAATAACAGATTGTGAAGATCTGCAGCACTTAAGATGGCATGATGAAGGAGAAAATTATTGTGCTTCAATTGTGCCATTTCAGTTGCACCCAGAATTTGATTTGCTGTACTTTAAACTGCTGAGTTAGATCATTAATCTTAAAAAAAGAGAAGGAATAGGTGAGTTAATTTGCTAATTACAATACATAGCTGTTCACAGTACTAAAACACTAGCAAATGGAAACAAAAGTCTGTTTGTGAAATATGTACAATATTTTGGGGGGCTTTTGCTATTTTATGAACTACAACTTACTCAATATATCAAACGTTGGTTGTCCTGGGAAAATAACCCTAAAGTCATAGGCCACTGATAGTGAACCTTTTAGAGACTGAGTGCCCAAAAACTGGCCCTGCCCCCGCTCCACCCCCTGCCCC
>NW_015386103.1:269201-273320 GCF_001527695.2 Protobothrops mucrosquamatus | reverse complement strand
AATATGTACAATATTTTGGGGGGCTTTTGCTATTTTATGAACTACAACTTACTCAATATATCAAACGTTGGTTGTCCTGGGAAAATAACCCTAAAGTCATAGGCCACTGATAGTGAACCTTTTAGAGACTGAGTGCCCAAAAACTGGCCCTGCCCCCGCTCCACCCCCTGCCCTACCCCCGCCCTGCCCCCACCCCATCTGACCGCAGGGTCACTCACCGCCTCCAGGGCCTGCCCCAGATCGCCCAGCAGCGCCATGTTAGCCACGCCCTCTGCCCACGCCCTGAAGCATCAACTGTGCGGGATGGGACATGAGGGCAGAGTCTTGTCTACGCTGCCTCGCTGCCATGTCCTTGGCTGCGCTGCTCCGTGAGGACCACGCTTGGGGGCGACTCTTCTCCACGGGGGCTGCTGGTGAGGAGGGGGTTGTGGAGGGAGGCAAGGCTGGGGCAACGGCACGTGTGCCCACAGAGAGGGCTCCGAGTGCCGCCTCTGGCACCCGTGCCATAGGTTCACCACCACTGTCGTAGGCTATAAGAAACTAGTATATATTCAAAGCAGGTGGTATAATTAAAGTAACACAGCTGTACATTTTATGTTCTCAGTGAATTATTTTCTTTACTGATGGAGAATATCTGTGACTAAGTTTCCCTAAACACACAAACTGGACTTCTCTTGAATCCAAACCACATTATTTGCAGATCCAGAATAGGTTCAGATTTATTTACCCATTGAATCAATCAGTCATCCAGTGTTACACAGTTCCTTTGTAAAAAAAATTCTAGCCACTTTAAAAGGGAGGGTTATGTTCTGCTTGTACCTATCATCTAATTAACTGAAGAATAATTGCTACTCAGAAGGGACTTTTAATCAGTTCCTTCTGTTTAATTCATATTACAATGATGCAAAAAAAGCCTTTACAATACTTTGGCATAACCAGTGATAAAACAATTCAAATTGTTTTGCATATTTGTATGCAACAAAATCTGAGCACTGTTACTGGTGTAAACGAAAGCAAATTAAAAATGAAATACACAGACACACACACACACACATACAAAATAAGGTAAACCCTTCTCTTACATCAGAGGCAATCCAGCACTCAAGTTAATTTGCATCCACCTGCAAATGTTGCATCCTTCAAAGCTTCAAGGTCCACAAGCTTACATGTCCATGTGCACATTCTATTGTTATTTTTAATCCATGTCCTGCCTCACAAATACAGTGGAGCAGCATATGAAAATGGAAAGTCATCATCTAAAACCTACAAACAACTCAGATTGTCATCAACCACTTCAATAATTGTTGTAACCGCCTGAGAAGCAGACCATTCCAGGAAGAAAGTAAGATTAGAGAGCAGTGAATGCAATATTCCATTCCCCAGCCAGATTTTGTCTATCTTGCCAAGTCCTTTTCTAGAGCAGCGGTTCTCAACCTATGGGTCGTGACCCCATTTGGGGTCGATCGACCATTTCACGGGGGTCGCCAAGCAAGGTTGTCTGCCATTTTTCCCCCTTTTCCGGCGGGTGCCTTACCTCCCTTGAGCTGGGCCAGCTGGTGGTCGGCCTGCTCCGTCTCTGCCGCTTGCCAGCTATGCCTCGGCCGGCGCAGGGGGCAGAACCACGCATGTGCGGCGCTCCCGGGCAGGTAAAGTCCTCGACTTATGACTGGTTGGGTAGTCCTCGACTTACGACCGGTTTAGTCCTCGACTTACGACCGGTTTAGTCCTCGACTTACGACCGGTTGGGGGTCGCGGCATTAAAAAGGTTGAGAACCATTGTTCTAGAGGTTCAACTGGACTTGAGTCTAATCATCAAGAAAACTAAAAATAGACTAATCATAATTACATAATGCTTACACAATTCACAATATCCTGTATCTTATCCAAAAACCTAGGGATTTTTGGCAGGATTCTGCCTGGGCACAGAGGGAAATCANAGCGGGATTGGCCTAGGGAATTTTTAGTGGGGTTTTAAGGGAAATTTTAATTATAGGCCATAGTAAATATTTCTTTTTAATTTGGTTTTAAATTAGGTATTTATTGTAGTATCTGTTTTATAAGGCTGTCAGCCGCCCTGAGTCCGGTAAGGAGAAGGGCGGGATAAAAATTGAATAAATAAATAAATAAATAAATAAAAGTACTTGATATTCTAATCCTTAGGGAAACAGCTGAAGTAGAGTTGTTCTTATAAATGTGTACACAGATGCCAAAGTTCAAGACATTTATTTTTGTCTGACAGCTGTAGCTAAAAATAATATGGCATTTTAAGCATCTGAAGCCTTCAGGTAATTTTAAAATTAATACAAGCTGTCAGAGTCTTTTCTTTTTGAAAGGAGAATTAGGGGAAATATTAGTAAATAACAATTAACCCTTCCTTAATTATTTTTATAATTTTTTATAGGCACAACAATGTGCCAAAGGTCATGTAATTCTCAGAAGTTTGATCTGACAGATGACATTCTCAATTCACATATCGCCATACAAAAGTCAAGATGTCACAGAATCAGAATCTGAAGACACAAGACAGAATAGTAACAGAGTCTGGTTAATAATCACATTTCCTAGCAGGGAAATGTCTGTATCATTTACTGTATTGTTTTATGTAGCTTTCTTTTTTATTTGGCCTTTTCACCAAATGGACTGCAAGTATATCCTTCTATTAGCCCAAACTTTTTAATATAAAACGTAGCTCTCAGTCAGCACTTAATCACCTCTATATGAGATGAGTGGCATGAGATGAATGAATGAATGAATGAATGAATGAATGAATGAATGAATGAATGAATTCTACTATGGATGCTTAACATCCAACACATGTTTTAAAAGGTTACTGTTTCTGGGAAGTGAAAATCCAAATTGCTATAGGATGGCAGAAAAAGATGCACGTTTTCTGAATTCCCTTTTGTATTTCCTGGCCCCTTATATAGATTTTTACAGCCCAGATATGGTAGCCATAATTGACTATTATGTCCCAAGAACTGTGGATCCTGTTCTTTTTAAATTGATCCTCAGTGTCAAGGCATAAGATTATTTGATTTTGTCTTAGCAAATTATATCTGAATCTCCTCATAACATTATCCAATATGTTAGGATTTAGTATTATGTTCAAATGTAACCATTGGAGGTTATTCAATAAATCATGATTAAAAAGTCCTGTCAGTATTTGTATGAATTTTTCTTTTGGGTACACACTAATTCTTTTTGGATTTTTTTTAGTTTTTCTTACTCATCAAATATGCCACAAATATCCTTAGAGTAGCTTACTTTTTTTTACTGGTATGTCTAATTTCATCTTACTGACTTCTTATTACTATCTTGATACCATGTATCATAAACCTTTACACAAGAGACCCCCAAATTCTACATTCAGCATTACAGTTATCGGCAAGAATAGCCTAGCTGGTTGGATTTAACTGAGATGTGTGTGGCATTGACAAGGCTGGCTGGTAAAAAAAGAATTAAGGAAATTATGGTCCCAAATTTGTGACAGACACAAGGATCTTTAACTTCTCCTCCACAGAAATTTGTTGCAATCGGATTGATAAACAATGTGACGTTTTCACCAAATTCCCAACTTAACCCCCATTTCTGCAGCTCTGTGCAAATCCAAGAATTATCTTTTAAAGAAAAAAAATAGCTCCTGGAAATTTTAGTAGGAAGAAGAAATGGCACAAATGATTTGGAGCAGGGGTATTGTTTAAACTGGGCAGCCATCATTACCAAAATAATCATCCTGTTAGCCCTTCAAATAAGAAATATTGAAATAGTTAAGCAGGCACACCAATGGGTCTTTAAAACACCAAATTATTTCAACAAAGTTTTCAAAAACAGTGCTTTGATGCCCTTAAAATGGTGTTCGCATTACTATGGCAAGACGGGGAAAACCCTTCCAATATAAAGCATTATCTTGAGTTAGATGGTTATTTTTTGATAATAAAGGATTAGAAAATTTGGTCCTAGTTACTTTACTCAAAGAACTGAAAACATAAGGAGAAACGACTTAATATCCCTCTTGAGCATGGATAATGAAAGTATGTACACTTAGCATTTTTCCTTATTTAGCTTCCTTTCCTTTTAATATTGCTATATGGCACACAGTTAGATAATTAAAGCAAATGT
>NW_015386103.1:219116-269045 GCF_001527695.2 Protobothrops mucrosquamatus | reverse complement strand
TAACACAAAACTCACATTTTTTCCATGCTTGGAAAAGCTACGTTTCCACAAAACTCAAAGTGTGATCCTGACAGCATGCTTATGTGAAGAAACACCAATCCATGTCAGATGTGCTCCAGCCTTTGCTTCCTAATGTGTAGAAAAAGACAACTTTTTTTTCAGATGAAGGAGGATGAATCTGAGGCTTAGATGAAAACTATGCAACTGTTTAAAAATTGGGTTGGGGATTAAACAGATTAGATCAGGGTGTCAAACTGCTAGCCCATGGGCCAGACACATCATCCGGAAGCCACGTCCACCAACCGTCCCGATATGTTGCACGGCGTCACTTGACGTCGCGAGTTTGACATGTCTGGATTAGATTATAACACAAGATGTAAGCATCTCAGCGGGTGGCAGGATGTGGTTCATAAGCATGATGGGGAGCAAGAAAGACAAATGAAGTAATATTTCTGATGATATCAGGGTGGGAGAATTTTATCTAGTATACTTGTGTCAGATGAAGAGAGATGCAGACTTTGCATCAGGAAGTAAACTTAGTTGTTCCAGATGCCTATATTTGGTTGTGACAGGCCTGTACTTGGATAGGATTCCTCCAGGGCTGCAGGCTAGACTGAAAAGTCAAATATAATCCCAGAAGCAGAGATTGTTGCAAAGGTAAACCAGTTCCACCTTGTTGCCAAACAAGCTACACAAATATATCCATAGTCACTAAGCGATGAGAACAGCTCAAGGGTGAATTGATTTTTGCAAGAATATATTTCTGCTTGTCCTATGTTCATTATAACCGCATTTCTGACTTTTACTCCTGGACCAAGCCACTAGAGAAATGTGATCCTGGGAAATAGTTTGGCTTAATATTTTTAGATGCTCAACGAGAAGAAATAAATACTATGTTGTAGAACAATGTAATCATTTGGAGATATCTAGAACATTAGGGCTTTTGAGCACTTATATCATCACTTTTACAAAATTAGTGGCAAGTGCTAAAGACTTGACTTCCCAATCACCAGAGAGTGTGGCCGGTCAGCAATCATTACTTTCCCAGAAGGCAAACTAATCAGGGTAAAATAGCAACATTTGTAAATTGCTTACAACATCTATTCTGCAGACTACTGAATAGTTGGAACCATATGTTGTTTGTTCTTCCTGTACTGAACAATAAGTCTTT
Organism: Protobothrops mucrosquamatus; assembly: GCF_001527695.2. Classification (NCBI taxonomy): domain Eukaryota; kingdom Metazoa; phylum Chordata; class Lepidosauria; order Squamata; family Viperidae; genus Protobothrops; species Protobothrops mucrosquamatus. The sequence continues at coordinate 267,874 of NW_015386103.1, read as the reverse complement.
TAGCTGTAAGTAAGATACCCCAAATCCATGTCTTTGTCCAGATGTCAACTCTCGTGTGATAGGAATAAATTCTTTAAAAATGAACATTTGAAAACATAAACTCACAATTTTCTATCATAATACCCATTTCACAGGGAGCAAACAGATGGAACTCTCAGACAGGTTTTGTTATGAAAAGGAGTCCAAGGCAACATGGGAACTGCAAGATGTTATCATGTTGGCCTCCTGCTGAAGCTTCCATCAGTAGTGGATATCAAAAAATGCTCCATGAATAGAAAAACAACTTTAATTAAAATTGGCCATCACAAAAGTCTTGTAAAAATTTGGAATATCTGTGGGTTGCCTAACAATGACAACAAAGGGATCTCTGTAACTATAACACTGTTTAACCAGTAGCAAATCCTAGCAATTTCAACAAGGCCATATACAGTATTCACAAATATTTACATGTGTGAATTTTCAGGCTGACAAAACTATAAAATTCCCTATAATGAAAAAGATTATTCAAGTTGCTCGTGCAAAAACAGGAAGCAAATAATAATTAGCTGTTCCTCTACAAAAGGAGGAATTTTAGCCAAGACTTTTTATTTCCTTAACAGGTATCCGATATGGATATTACTATAGCTATAAACCAAAACATTACAGCTAATAATTTTGAGATATATGCTTATTTCCTTTTATGTTAATAGTATATTTAAATAATATTCGTTTAAAGAAAATTAAATCTTTCAGTTTAGGAAACTAACACTTAACAGTCCTCGCATTTATCTGGTATTATGTAAAACCTGTTGGTTTTTCTCAGAACCACCTTACCATACTATAAGTGTACTGTCTAGCTACTTATTATCATGTAAAGAAATTAAAATAATGGAGAATCTGTGGCCCTTTATATGTTGCTGAATTGCAACATCTACTGTTTTTTACTGTTGCTCATAATGGATAGAACTGCTGGAAACTATCGTTCAACTACATCTGAAGGGTATATAGGTTCTTCCTCTTCCTGTAACAGGATAGTTTTAAGCAAGAAGCCAACAACAAATGAATAGAACTGTCTTATTTCCAACATATAAATAAGCAATTAATCTACTCAAAAGTAGAAGATAACTTTCTTCTGAGCCTATTTCAGATGCTCTAGCTAATAAAAATTTGACATCTGGTGTATCAGAACAGATACACCAGGTGATATATAAGTAGAGAAAACAAAACTTTAAAAATAATGCTTACACTGAGATAAACTGAAATGTAACCAGTAATTTTATATGTTATGGCAGGATGTCAACTGGGCAACAAGCTATAATATAGTTTCTGTCAAAGGAACAAGACTGAGCCAAAAGCAGATTATTACAGGCTTTATCAATGCACAGTACATACAATACTGTTTGGTTTCTCAATCTGTAGTTCTTCACTTGGTTGTTTACATGCAAAGGCTTTATATATATTTTAATAAAAACTGGACATATCACATTTTGCCTGGTTTACAACTGGTTTGAAAAGTCAATGTGGTCTACACAGCTTGAAGTCTGGATATCTCCAGGACTACCTTTAATTATTTCTGCTCATCCGGTGAGATTTCCCACGGTAAACCAGCTCCAGGTCCCATTATTGAAAGTAATTCTAACTTACAGGGCCCCGGAAAGTGTGTCATTTCTATGAAAGCCTCTTACCTCTAGAATAACCTGCATGGTCCAGACCTTGTTGTTCTTTCCTAAGAAAGGAAAGAGAAGGGAGGGAGGAACAGGGAGGAAGGGAAGGATAGAAGGAAGAGGGGAGGGCAAGAAAGAAGATTTTTGATGCTCTATGCTAGCTTCCCACAAGGAAACCCAATGGGGAAACCAGCAGGAAGTCGCAAGCCACTCCTAGTGGTTTTTGTGCCCACCCTTGGTTATTCTCTTTCTCTTTAGGTAAATAATAATAATAATTCTGAAATCATGATCCAATAGGGTAAGGGATATCTAGCTCAAAACAAAATTTTAAGTGAGCTTGCTATTACACCTATGCAGTGATGCATATTTCTGAACACACCCACTCATGGATTAGTTATTTTACAGTGCAAAGACAATAAAAATCAAATAATGTTTACATCCCCTCCTCTATCTTATTAAAATTTAAGAGAAGAATGGGATATAATAAATTCATACATACAAGTAAGTGAAAGGAACATATCACACACAACGTATCATATTGGTGCTCAGAACCTTATAATAAATGGCAAACAACTTTTCTTTGCCTGTGGCACATCACTGCATAAACTTTCTATGAATGGTAAAGATTCACATGGAAACACAAGTAGAAATTTCTTCTTCCATACTGATTGAGTCTATACTGGTAATAATAATTCTCATGTCTGCTGTTTTCATTTGACCTCAATTTTATTCAAATTGCCTGAGTCTAGATCAGATTTCTAAGTTGCGGGCTTCTTTTTTCAAATAGATTCTCCCTCTGACTTTAAACATATGAGATGGCTTACCCACACATACATGCCTCTCCATTCTATCTGTTCCCAAGTCCCACATTTCTCTTATTGGAGCAGGAATATTAAGACAACCCATTTGTGGATTCTCCATCCAATCATGCTGGAGAAGAAACAGTTTGTTAAGCCGGAGCCTAGAGTTGTTCAGTGTGCCCAATTCTGGATCAAAAATTGTCCCCTATGTTATTTCAGAGAAAAGCCAGTGGTGTACTTTCCACAATTACTGACACCTAGTATTTTGACAGTTTTGGTCCAGAGTGCCTTTTCAAACTTCCATAAAAGCTCAAATTAATCTCCAAGTGGCTATTTTAAAATTAAGATCATCCTAAAGTGCTACATTAATTCTGCCATAGAATATTATTTCAGTAGAGAATGGAAAACATTTTGTAGTTCATTCTGAAACACAGACACGAGCAATACAAGGTCCTGCCAACACCTCATTTCTGATTTCATGCTTCCTGGGTGTGAATTCCCATGAACCCCAGGCCAGCAGACTGGCTCTGTGTGACTCACTACCTACAAACGAAACAAAATGCTTCACTGAATGCCAACAATGTAACATGGAAAGAAATGACTCGGTTAATGAGCAGATATTCTCTGCGAACAGTTTTGATCTTGGCCAGAAGACAGAGAAAGGGCACTCTTGATGACTTGATTTAGAGTTAAAGAAAACTGCCAATATCACATACTCTTATTTGTTTTACAAAAATGTAAAGTACTAGCTCTTGGTGATAATACTTAAGAATTGGCCTAAGTTGCTTTCTAACTGAAACTGTGAAAAACAAATCAACAACAACAATAACAGATTGTGAAGATCTGCAGCACTTAAGATGGCATGATGAAGGAGAAAATTATTGTGCTTCAATTGTGCCACTTCAGTTGCACCCAGAATTTGATTTGCTGTACTTTAAACTGCTGAGTTAGATCATTAATCTAAAAAAAAAAGAGGAGGAATAGGTGAGTTAATTTGCTAATTACAATACATAGCTGTTCACAGTACTAAAACACTAGCAAATGGAAACAAAAGTCTGTTTGTGAAATATGTACAATATTTTGGGGGGCTTTTGCTATTTTATGAACTACAACTTACTCAATATGTCAAACGTTGGTTGTCCTGGGAAAATAACCCTAAAGTCATAGGCCAGTGATGGCGAACCTTTTAGAGACTGAATGCCCAAAAACTGGCCCTGCCCCCACTCCACCCCCTGCCCCACCCCCACCCTGCCCCCACCCCGTCTGACCGCAGGGCCACTCACCGCCTTCAGGGCCCGCCCCAAATCACCCAGCAGCGCCATGGCGGCCACGCCCTCTACCCGTGCCCTGCAGCATCAACTGTGCGGGATGGGACATGAGGGCAGAGTCTTTTCTACGTTGCCTCGATGCTATGTCCTTGGCTGCGCTGCTCCCTGTGGGCCATGCTTGGGGGCGACTCTCCTCCATGGGGGCTGCTGGTGAGGAGGGGGTTGTGGGGGGAGGCAAGGCTGGGGCAATGGCATGTGTGCCCACAGAGAGGGCTCCGAGTGCCGCCTCTGGCACCCGTGCCATAGGTTCGCCACCACTGTCATAGGCTATAAGAAACTAGTATATATTCAAAGCAGGTGGTATAATTAAAGTAACACAGCTGTACCTTTTATGTTCTCAGTGAATTATTTTCTTTACTGATGGAGAATATCTGTGACTAAGTTTCCCTACACACACAAACTGGACTTCTCTTGAATCCAAACCACATTATTTGCAGATCCAGAATAGGTTCAGATTTATTTACCCATTGAATCAATCAGTCATCCAGTGTTAAACAGTTCCTTTGTAAAAAAAAATTCTAGCCACTTTAAAAGGGAGGGTTATGTTCTGCTTGTACCTATCATCTAATTAACTGAAGCATAATTGCTACTCAGAAGGGACTTTTAATCAGTTCCTTCTGTTTAATTCATATTACAATGATGCAAAAAAAGCCTTTACAATACTTTGGCATAACCAGTGATAAAACAATTCAAATTGTTTTGCATATTTGTATGCAACAAAATCTGAGCACTGTTATTGGTGTAAACGAAAGCAAATTAAAAATGAAATACACAGACACACACACACACATACAAAATAAGGTAAACCCTTCTCTTACATCAGAGGCAATCCAGCACTCAAGTTAATTTGCATCCACCTGCTAATGTTGCATCCTTCAAAGCTTCAAGGTCCACAAGCTTACATGTCCATGTGCACATTCTATTGTTATTTTTAATTCATGTCCTGCCTCACAAATACAGTGGAGCAGCATATGAAAATGGAAAGTCGTCATCTAAAACCTACAAAGAACTCAGATTGTCATCAACCACTTCAATAATTGTTGTAACCGCCTGAGAAGCAGACCATTCCAGGAAGAAAGTAAGATTAGAGAGCAGTGAATGCAATATTCCATTCCCCAGCCAGATTTTGTCTATCTTGCCAAGTCCTTTTCTAGAGCAGCGGTTCTCAACCTATGGGTCGCGACCCCATTTGGGGTCGATCGACCATTTCACGGGGGTCGCCAAGCAAGGTTGTCTGCCATTTTTCCCCCTTTTCCGGCGGGTGCCTTACCTCCCTTGAGCTGGGCCAGCTGGTGGTCGGCCTGCTCCGTCTCTGCCGCTTGCCAGCTATGCCTCGGCCGGCGCAGGGGGCAGAACCACGCATCTGCGGCGCTCCCGGGCAGGTAAAGTCCTCGACTTATGACCGGTTGGGTAGTCCTCGACTTACGACCAGTTTAGTCCTCGACTTACGGCCGGTTTAGTCCTCGACTTACCACCGGTTGGGGGTCGCGGCATTAAAAAGGTTGAGAACCATTGTTCTAGAGGTTCAACTGGACTTGAGTCTAATCATCAAGAAAACTAAAAATAGACTAATCATAATTACATAATGCTTACACAATTCACAATATCCTGTATCTTATCCAAAAACCTAGGGATTTTTGGCAGGATTCTGCCTGGGCACAGAGGGAAATCATACATAGAGAGAGATTGCTGATGATTTTGAAAATTAGTTTTATTGCTATGATTACCTATGTAGCATTTTAATATGGGAAGCATAGACAGGTAGTTTTTGACTTACAACCACAATTGAGCCCCAAATTTTTGTTGCTAGTTAAGACTTTGCTAAGTGAGTTTGCTCCATGTTATGCCACAATTGTGAGGTGAATCACTGTAGTTGTTAATAACACTGTTGTTAAGTGAATCTGGCTGCCCCATTGACTTTGCTAGTCAGGTCACAAAAGGGATCACATGACCTCAAGACACTGCAACTATCGTAAGCATGAGTCAGTAGCCAAGCATCTCAATTTTGACCATATAACCATGGGGTTGCTGCAACAGTTGTAAGTGTGAAAAATCGTCATAAATAATTTTGTTCAGTGCCATTGTAACTTCAAACGGTCACTAAATGAACTGTTAATAAGGCAAGGACTTCCTCTACAGGATAGTTCTCTTGAAATACCCAAAGGACTGCTATCTAAAAGCAGAAAAAGTGGTATTTTTTTAGTGGGCCTGGAGCCATTGCATTCAATTACCAGCAGAATGAACAGACTGGAACAGGGGACTTTACACTATTACAGTGCAATAGTGGAGGATTGGGGAAACTGAAGTCCACATGTCTTAAAAATGATGAGGTTGAGAAATGCTGCACTAAAGGATGCAGTATGGTTGTTTCACAACCCCCCCTCCATTTAATCAAGTCTGATTCTCTGAGACTGCCTGGACAAGTCCCAGCAGTTTTCCTGGCAAGGTTTTTCAGAAGTGGTTTTTGTCAGTACCTTCCTAAGGGATATGTGGTTCTGTAAAATTTCAGGCCATTTTCTTGTCTGCATTAGTTGGGCAATATTCAGATCCATACAATTTCTTTAAGAGATTTTTTAAAAAGATTGTTTAACTTTTTTTTTACAAGCATATAACAGCTTGTATTTTAACAAACATCACAAATGCATCTTTCACTAACTTGTGTAGCTTTAATCAAAAATAGCCTGGGACCTTTAGGTCTATGGAGATTCTCAGTCATCCAGGTCATAGTTGTCTCAAAGGTGAGTTGTTCTTTAAAAGGCAACCAGACTCTTTTTTTCCTTGAGGAGGAAGAAGAAAAACATTTCGCTTCTCTTCCAAGGAGCTTCATCAGTTCTGATGGTTGATCATATGATGATGATCAGTTCTCATCAGTTCTTTATGTTTTGGGGTTGATATTTGCTCTTTGCCTTGCAGTGTCTTTTAAAACTGGCATGTAATGAGAGCTCTTTTTTTTAAAAAAAAAGTTGCTACTGCTATTTGTATACAACTTGCTGGCATTGCTACTTTTTCAGATTTGTGCATTTTTTTGAAGTTTTTTATAGGACAGAATAAATGCTGTAGTTGAGATTGTCTTGGAGTGAAGAGCAGTGAGGTCAAAAAGTTTAAAATCTCTCCCAAACAAATCCATGACATATCTTGTTGTTGTTGTTGTTGTTGTTGTTAGTTGCGAAGTTGTGTCCGACCCATCGTGACCCCATGGATAACGTTCCTCCAGGCCTTCCTGTCCTCTACCATCTTCTGGAGTCCATTTAAGCTCATGCCTACTGCTTCAGTGACTCCATACAGCCACCTCATTCTCTGTCATCCCATTCTTCTATTGCCCTCAATCTTTCCCAGCATTAGGCTCTTCTCCAGTGAGTCCTTCCTTCTCATTGGGTGGCCGAAGTACTTGAGTTTCAACTTCAGGATCTGGCCTTCTAAAGAGCAGTCAGGGTTGATCTCCTCTAGGACTGATCGGTTTGATCGCCGTGCAGTCCAGGGGACTGACATATCTTACATGCTTCCAAATTCTTTCTGGAAGGTCACTGTTAGAAGATAAAAGTGGAACTATGAAAACTGTTTCTATGTAAGCGTGAACACTGAAAGAAACTCAATGTGGCTAGATTTCAATCCACAATAAAAGAATCTTGATAATGTGAGTAATACAATACAAAGAGCTCTCCTTCTCAATAATCTTTGGGCAGGTTCTCTATTCTCCATTGCCTGCCTGAAGGGGTTGGATTAGATGACCCTCAAAACTCTCATGTATGCAATATTATCTATGTTTATTCTTAAGGCAAACAGTAGTATCCAGCAAGCCTTTCTGGAAAATGTTCACCATTAGAAATATTCTAATATCAATAAGCAAAAGCACAAAGCTCATATCCTCTATCCACAGTGTTAAGTCCGGAGATGAAAGGCAAGGAGGCAATTCATGTTACAAAACAGAGCTTTATTCTCACTCTCTTACAGCTAACAACCAACAAGAGCAGAGGCACGCAGGCCTCCTTTTATACCCCCAGATCCCCGGGCAATCTCAACCAATAGCAGGCAGTCTTTTCCCGCCTCGCGCATGCGCGCAAGGCCGGCGCCACTCAGTCTGGTCCCGGGCAGCTTTTGCAATGCCCGGGACTCTTACATCGTCCCAAGCCTGCTTCTGCAGGCTCAGGACACAACACACAGAACATTCAAAGAAATAGTATAAAATTACAAAATGTACTCTCTTTATATATCACAGGACTTTTTTCTATGTGTTCCTGGAAGATAACTTTATCAGTGACAACCATTACATCGGCTATACATTACCTTTGAGATTAGTGGCAATTGATGGGGAAAACAGAAGAAGGCTCCAGAACGCTTCTGCTTCTATAGAGAGGCAAACTGATAGGGAAAAAATTACCAAGTAGGGAGAGATTTGACAACGACTGCAATAATAAGCCCCTAATAACGTTGACTTTTTATGTACTAAATGTATCTACTTCCCAATCTCTTTTTCTCTATCTCCCAGCCGAGTCAGCATAGTTGTGAAAGCCAAAGAGAGCCGTCTGAGGAAGTCTGACCTGTCTCTCCCTCAGTCCTGGCCGCTGGAGCGATTTAAAAGCTTTAGGGCTCAGCGCCGGCCAGCTAGATGGGTTTGTTGATTCGGCCTTTAATGGCCTCAGAATCCACTCAATTGAAGGCAGAAGGGCGAGCAGTCCCAACTCAGGCAGGCAATAGCCTGCAGGGAAGCCCTGCAAGGTAGGACCTTCCTCAGCCAGAAAAAGGTTCAATTAATTGTCTTTGGTTATGATCAAATTTAAACTAATGTCCAGAATAGGTAAAGAAAGAAAATCCACAGGGATTGTACGACCTGCTGCTAATCTGGAGCAAGCAAATACGCGTCCGTTGAGCAAGAGACTAAGTCGAAAACTGGGGTGCTCTTGCACAGCAGAGGCGAGGCACCTTTCCAGACATAGTCTTATTGGAGCAGGAAGATTGAGACAACCCCCCACTTGTGGATTCTCCATCCAATCATGCTGGAGAATTGGAGGAATTCCAACACAGAAATAGTATGAAGCTTATTTCCGCCCTGCCCTGTTGCAGAACAGGCACTATTTCTGATGAACCTCATTAAACATTTATGGAGAATTTACCAAGCTGGTGTTTACTCAGAGTATGTAGTCTGCTCTCTTTGTATTACAGTCTATCTCAGCCATACATGTCAATAGCAAATCAACATATGTTCTGAGGATGCGCACTGGGCACAAAATGCTGCTAGTGAATGGGACAAGATGAACACAACTGATGTTGTTTGTCCAGAGGACATGGCTGTCTCTGGCTTGGAACAAACTGCTACTAAACCAAGAGGAAGCAGGATAGTTATGAATTGCAGTCCAACTGCCAAGAGCTGAATCCAAGATCCATTAAAAGCAACAGATTTGAATGGGATTTTGATGACTCCAGAAGTCAAGTATCAGATGCTGCCAGATTCACCCTAGAAGGGAAGCTGCATCATTGTGCATCTTGCAGCCGAGAAATATATTCGACTGCACTATCTGTCAGTGTCTGAAGGGATGTTATGTCTCATGTCACCAGCATTTGAATGCTTCTGGAATAACTAAGGTTTATTTTACCCGTGAGGCTTCTCTGCATGATGAAAGGTGCTGCAAAGGTACTTTGCTGCCTCATTTTTATATGAGATAATAAGAATGCAAATTGCCAAAGAGAAATTAGAAGGGGAAAAGTAACATAACCACCAAGTTAATAGCCCTTACAGTAGAATTTATATTTATGTGTATTAAACTAATGAACACAGCAGCTTTTCTTCTGCATTCTAATTCTTCTCCCCATCTCATACCCTGTTTCCTTTCCAAACCTTCTGCACAGGATATAATGCAAGATGAAGCTTGTTAAATATTTGACAGAAAGAATGTACATCTTCAGAGTGATTGCCAGGTCTGAAGGACCTTGGGCAAAGCGCTCTCTAGTCCTCCTTCCCTAGTGACTTTCCATATTGCCCATATTGCTGTTACCCAGCAACCACAGTGCCGATATGTTCATTACCTTCTTGCTAGCATTTCTTCTTCATTTTTTTTCCCTTCCAGGTGCCAACAGTTACCCAGCGTGCAGAATAAAAACACTCCGTGACAAAGCAACCAGTCAATCCTTCAGCACCTCTGGCCTGTGTTGCACCTCATTTTCAGTACAAGTATTTTACAAACTGCAAGTTGCAAGGAGCTGAGTATTTGATCCAATTAAAGATGGAGAATCAGTCAGGATCCTGGAGCAGCGATAAGCTCGCTTTTTAGTTTCATCATTAAGTGCACATCCCAAAAGAGCATCTGATTCATTCAGGTGTCTATTATTGTTTCCTGCATTTAAGATGTGGAAGTTTTTTCTGTTTGAAATGCCTACTTGTCTTTGGCTCAAAAGTTCTTTGGGGGCCTATCTGGACTGCAGAATCCTAGACTAATACAGAACTATTAAGTTTTTTACCACCATTAGTGGAATCAATGATTGTTCCTTTATGTGGATTTTGGGCTTAATTTAATTCTGAATTAATGACTTGATATTTATATAGTACATTTGTTTTAGATATATAAATGTAAAAATATAAGATCAGGTACACCAATCACAGGCATCCTAATATGGAAGGTGCTGGTGCTGGTGGTAAGTCTGTCCTAATGTCATAACACCAAAACTATAATTTATGACAGAAGTTGGGATGCAAGTACTTAATGGTAGAGAATGTGTCATGGTCTCACTGCATATGTCATTTTGATGTAATCTTAGATAGTCTCTCTTTAGTTCCTTTATTCTGATAATTAACTTGCTAGTGATAATTGGTTATCAAGCTAATTTTGCTGTTACTTCAACCACAGAACCAAGATGCATGGTAGATTAAAACACATTATGAATTACTACAGAAGACGTAGTAATATGCACGTATTAACTCCTATACAACTAATGCTTTATGGATCCTTGGGAGCTCGTGTCTTTCTAGCTGATTATATAGGTGGTAGCCAATACATGGAGTTGGTGTAAGTCTATGTACATCTATTTAGAAGTAAATCCTACTGAATTTAATATGATTTATTCATACTGTAGCCAACATGATAAAAGTGCAGGTTAAAGGTAATCTTGGAGCATTTCTGTAAATGGGACATTACTTAACAACAGTAATTAAATGAAATCTAGCTGCAAACCACTACACACATACACATATATGAAAACATGCACACACGTTTGCATGTACATATATAAACAAATTTCTTTTGGGGAAACTCGTATTCTCCATATATCAGCATAGCTAGTATTAAGATATGATACTTATAGAATAGGAACATCAAGAGAACTTCAGGCTCCCCAATTGGCAGGATTCTAGAGCAGCGGTCCCCAACCTCTGCAGCTTGGCAGCCCAGCTGGGGGGGAGAGGTGAACCGGGCCACAAGAGCAGCATACCGGTGCAATGCACACGCAGCTTGACTTGCATGAGCAGTGGGTTGGTGCACATACATGTGCAACTCATCTTGTTCAAGTTGACCTGCATGCACACACACACCAGCTTGCCACTCACACAAGTTGAGCTGCGTACGTGCATGTGCGCGCCAGTGCACAGCTCATGCGGCCTACTTCCGAATAGGTCATGGCCCGGGGGTTGGGATCTAGGTTCTAGAGGACCAAAGATTATAGACAGAATTAACTCTTTTGTTGTCTTCACAAAAGGGTTGAGACCGGTTGATTGTGGTGTCTGAAGTCTCAATCTGATTCAGGCACCGAGGTAAAGACGAACGACTATTGAGATTAAAATTCTTGGGTATCGGGTAGACTTGAAAACTTAAGTCCATACGTATTCTCTACTGTTTTAATATCTCTACAAGAGGAGGTCCAGGATCGACAATCCCCTAAAAAAGTATATTCTCCTTATGCTGGGTGGCTGGATATGGGGTGTTAGCTTATGTATGATCTAGAGTTTACCAGTCCTTTTCTGGGATTTATTTGTTATTATTATTTTGTATGGCACAGCATTAATGCATAAAAACTCACATATATAATATGTATCAAAACATAAAACATCAGAGCAGTGAACCATTTTAAAAACGCAGAGCATGAGTCATGAATAAAATTATGAATAAAATTGAATTATGTATAAGCATAATTATCCTTATACATAATCCTTATGTATAAAGATAATCCTATGGCCGGATATCTAGATTGTTTAGCCATTGGTAGCAGTGCCTGAGATCTTCACTCAAACCACAATTGAGCCCAAAGTTTCTATTGCTAAGTGAGATAGTTATTAAGTGAAATTTGCCCCATTTTATGAGTTTTCTTGCCACAATTGTTAAATGAATCACTGCAGTTGTGTAAGTTAGTAACAGGGTGGTTAAGTGAATCTGGCTTCCCCATTTGACTTTGCTTGTCAGAAGATCACAAAAGATGATCACATCACCCCGTGCAATGGTCATAAATATGAATCAGTTGCCCAGCATCCAAATTTTGATCACATGACCATAGGGATGCCGCAATGGTCGTAAGTGTGAAAAATGGTCATAAGTCACTTTTAGTGACATTATAACTTTGAACTGTCCACTAAATGAACTGTTGTAAGTTGAGGACTACCTGTATTCACTTTCCTATGTGATTCAGAAATATATAAAAATAGAGCAGATATCTAAAGAAATACATAACACTAGAAGAGAGAAATGATAATTCCTTGGGGGTGCATCTAAATGAGGCTGGAATATTTTCCTTTAGCTATAGCCTTGACAGCTGTTGTGGCTATGTCTGGGTGAATATCCATTTTAGAGTTCTCAGATCCTTGACAAAACTACCATCACAGGATAAATTAATATGTTTTCCACCATAGTTTAATTTCTGAATTAAAAAAGGCAACTCACATAACACAGAGAATGCATTCCTCTAAATGGTTTCTGCAACATGCTTGAAATTAGTCTTTCCCTTATATAGACTCTTTACTTTAACAGACATAATAATCTACATGGTAGACATAAAGCACTCCAACAATTGTATAAATATTGTATCTGCCATATTTAATTGCTCCTCTAGCTTCTCCAAGGTGAAAACAAAAAGTGGGATTTGTTTTCTGTTGTGCTCATTTTACCTTGCACTTTTCATTAAGCAGAAGTACACTTTATTCTTTCAGCCTAATTTCCATGATTTAGAAAAATACATCAGGTAATTGTGTGTCTCTGTGCATAAGGCTCTGTGCATTCAAATACTTCCAAAGCATAACCTGATTACTGTACATAACATGGGATAATTGTACACAATACAATAATGCAGAACTTTTATTGGAAAAAGAAGCTCTATGCCAGTTGCACTGCTTAATATCAAAAATGTCTGATGCTGGTACAACGCAGAGGTTCTCAAACTGTGAATTGTGCCCTACTGGAGATTTGCATGCAAATTGGAAGGTGGTCACAAATTTCTGGGTGGCTGGAAGGGTTGACAGGCAGGTGGACAGGTCTGCAGAGATCCAACTCCTAAGAAAGCTAGGCAGAAAGTATCCCATGTTGCATATGGCGTACAGTTAATGTGGAAAAGAGGCATATACCTGGAAAACAGGCATATATAGGAAAACAAGAATCTCTGTGATGCATGACCAAAGAGAGATGTGGTCTGGCTGCTATTTGCCCCAGAAATTGGTACCTCCAGCTCTGGGTCACCAGAAGGGTTGAAAGACAGGTAGAGAACACAGCACCTGCAGAACTATGTGTCCTAGGAAAGACAGGCAGAAAGGAGTCTATGCTGCATGTGGTGCATGGCAGTTAGGGAGGAGACCCAGAGGGTAGGCCAGTGGGAAAAGACAATGGTGCTCATTAGCTTTCAGTAGCTATGGCTAAAGACAGCATGCTCGCTTGGCCATTTCTGCCACCATTGCCTGGCAGCTATTCTCACCTAGGATATACAGTAAGAGGCAACTCCTGGAAAAGCCCAGGAAGATGAATAGTTCAGTGCCTTAAAGGAATTTGTACCTAGTGGAATGTTAGGCGGGCGAAACATGTCATAGAGCAGGGGTAGACAACCTTGGCTCTTTTATAACTCGTGGACTTCAACTCCCAGAATTCCTGAGCCAGCATGGCTAAACATGGAAACCTCTCCCTTTCCCCTCAGCATGGCTGGCTCAGGAATTCTGGGAGTTGAAGTCCATGAGTCATAAAAGAGCCAAGGTTGCCTACCCCTGCTCTAGAGTAAGTATGACAGGATTCATTGAAAAAGGTCCCAATGCTTTGAAAAATCAAAAGCAATTAAAAAAGAGGGTGACGAAAGACAAGGTGGTTAGAAATTACTACCAATAACACAAACATAAAATTGCAAAAACTCAAAGAAGCTGCTACCAACAGATGTAGTTTGGGTGAAATTATGTCTGTAAGGGCAACAAGAGGTCAAATTGTTTAGCGAAACCTAGAGTGATTTTCTGTACAAGCATAAGCATGCAATTATGCATTCATGTAAGAACAGATTATCATACCAATGTGCAGATATGAGAATCCACTAACATTCTTAGAAATAGGAGGCTAATTCTCTGCCTCATCAAAAGTATGGAGAAAAGAAAGCTTGATGCTCATTGTTTTGAATCATCTATATACAGGTAGTCCTCGGCTTACAACAATTTGTTTAGTGACGGTTCAAAGTTACAGCGGCACTAAAAAAAGTGACTTATGGCCATTTTTCACAGTTACCATCTTTGCAGCATCCCCATGGTAAGATGATTCACATGCTTAGCAACTGGTTCATACTTATGACGGTGGCAGTGTCCCAAGGTCATGCAATCATCTTTTGCGACCTTCTGACAAGCAAAGTCAATGGGGAGGCCAGATTCACTTAACAACCAGGTTACTAATTTATCAACTGCAATCTTCACTTAACAACTGAGCTAAGAAAAGTCGTAAAATGGAGTAAAACTCACTTAACAAGTCTCACTTAACAACAGAAATTTTGGGCTCAATTGTGGTCATAAGTTGAGGACTACCTGTATAAGGTTCACATTTGAAAAAAAAAGTTCTGTCAGAATTCCTGTATTGTCACAATCTCAGATCAGAAGCTACCTTCAGTCCAATTTGATTTAAATACTGTTTCTGTTTTAAGAAAAAATGTTGAAGGCAATGTTCACAAGTCCAAATTTTCATCTTGAATGCTAAGCATGCTGCCTTATGCCAGTCATGTTGTAGAATCCAGTCATGTTGTAAAAACCATTAATCACTGGGCTTTTGTAAATATTTGGATCATGGTGCTTGGTACAGAGAATGATTTTATGCAATTTTTATATGTTCTTTACAGACTTTTTGACACCTATATATGAGCAGGATATGTACATGTGGCTGTATATACATAAACACATTTCATACCTTTAAAAAATAATGAAAAGGCAAGTGCCAATATATTCTAAATAAGTCAAAGAAAAGTTGGATTAGGGACATTGGTAGTGTTATATGACTTACTCATGATTTATCGAACCCAATTTTCTAGTTTGTCCAACAAGCTGTACCACAAACTGACCAAAGAGCCTAGATCTGCACTGTAGGCCAGATCAAAATGTATTCAGCCATTTCTTGGTTCGGTGGGTTGTACAAATACTATCCATAACCATAACAATACCTGAGTTTAGCAACAGATTGGAGCAGTGTTTCTTAACCTTGGCAAATTTAAGCTGTGTGGACTATCAGCTTCCAGAATTCTGGGAGTCGAAGTCCGCACAACGTAAAGTTGCTAAGGTTGACAAACACTGGATTAAGAGTAAAATATAGTTTAAAACTCAGTACAGGATATGAACTCAGCCAGAGTGTTCAAAAGAAACATTAACAACTGTTCCTTCCCCTTCCGTGAATTATTTTGTCTTTACTTCATACATTCTTCAGAAAGGAAGGACGTTTTTCATCAGCATACAAACAGTGACAGATTTCTCTTCCCCTTCAGGTTCGTTAAGCTCCCTAAAATGTCACATTTATAAATGTTAACAACAGAAACACTGCAACTCCCGCTGTCTTGCCCCTTAAAATGCAATAGTGCCCTTTAAATGTTTATCTTCTCTACCACAAGGCATCGTGATCACCATGAAGGGTCTTCCTATCTGGGTATCTTTCACATCCAGACACCTCTCTTGTCACCAGGGGAGCTTTTGGCAGGCTTTTGACATCATCACTTTGGCATAGTAGGCCTGAAATGAATTGTGCTTCTGAAAAATATGGCAAAATGCTAAAGCAATCTGCTCGAGGACTGACAACGCAGATGGGCCAGCTAATTGAAATATGTTGTATGCGTCCCACACACAAACTGTCAGGAAGCATCAGGAGTATGAAAAGCCAGCTCTACCTTCAAATGTTTTTGGCACTGAACAGCTGCTATCAGCAGAAATAGAAGAAACAAAATTTGACCTAAGATACCATCCTACAAACATCAAAATATCCTATTTCAGCCCTAGTTTTTAACACAACCTTTCCCAATTAGGTGTCTCCAGAGTAAGCTGGACTTCAATTCCTATAAATCCTAGCCAGCCTAACTCTGAGCCAGGGTGAGCAAAGCTACTAACATTAATCTTTTTATGATATTTCAAAGGTAACAGTATAGCATTCAATCTTTAAAGCTCATAGATAGTCCTGGCTGAATGAAGAAAAAACGCTCACAAAATTATTCCTACTGAAAAGGTTTCCCTTGTCCTGTCCTGTCATCTTGATTTCCTAGCTGAGAGAGCCAGCATGTCTGAAGATGCTTCCTTGGTCATGTAGCCGGCATCACTATACACCAAAGCACATGGAACGCTGTTGCCTTCCCACCAAAGTGATACCTATTTATCTACTTGCATTTGCATGCTTTCGAACTGCTAGGTTGGCAGGAGCTGGTGCAAGAATGGGAGTTCACCCCATCACACAGTGTTTAGGTCTTGAATTGCCAACCTTCCAGTTGACAAACCCAGAGTCTTAACCGCTAGGCTACTGCACTCTGTCCAATAAGAAGATCAGTATACAATTGATGTTTCAGCTGGATTGTCCTTGTTAGCAAAGATTCCAGTTTAACTAGGCCAGTTAATTCAGAAAAAGACTCCTTAAATTTTATAAGTGAAATAGTTTCCATGACTCAAAATTCAAAGTGCTGTACAAGCACAAAGGAATTCGCCCTCTTTTTCCTTCCCACTGCAGCTTCCACTTATTCTGAGCTGGAAGACTCTCAAAAGGTGTTTTGAGCCTCACAAGTGGATTTTCTAGCAGACACCAGAAGCTGTAAAGGCATGAGAAATTTCAAATCAGGCAGAAAGCTCACAGCCACGTTCCCCATAGCCATCAATCTGAAAATAGAAACAAATTTATCATCAATTGCCAGAAGAAGCATGCAAGGACCTATTTCTCTCATGTATACTACTAGAAATAACATATTTACCAGAAAGGCCTACAAATCCTACAATTAGGGATTGGTGGTTAAACAACACATGACATCACAGCTTGATAAGAGTTTGAGAATCACAGATAACAACATCTGTGGTTGAGTATGCATCTTTAATGTGGAGCTGATATAAAATATTTTTGTTAGTGCACTTTTCAATAGCAGGGTGCTCAGCGTGACTTCTAGTATCACCTTATATAACATGATTTAATTATACATGTACCTTCAATCATCATTGGCTGTATTAACAAGTAACATGTTCCAATGTTTCCTGTTGGCCTAGGACCTAGAATCACTCTTTTAAAAAAATCCTACCTTTATTGTCTTTATAAATAAGTCAAGGGAACATATATATATAACAATCTTTCCTCCGAATTTCCCCACAACAACCCTGTGAGGTTAGTAAGATTGAGAAAGAATGTCTGGCCCAAAATCACCCAGATTGTAATAAATTGACTTCCCATCCAATTCCATCTCATTAGCAAATCAAGTTGGCAAATTAGTATTGATAAATCTGAGAAAGAAGGTTGTAAACGGAACAGATACCAGTAAGGGCCATGAAATGACTAGCTATTAGTATCAAGCAATGCCCAGAACCAGCCGATAATACCAATAACTAATGTTGAGTATTCAATAGCCACATATCCACCCAGAGAACAGGAATGGCTTGGGAGCCTCTCTCCTTTGCCACTTATGGTTCAGCACGAGTGCCTGCCTGCTATTACTTCCCCATGACCCAAGGATGGTACATGAGCACCCATTCTTGAGGCACACTGCTTCAAAGTTCCATGCATAAATAATTCCTCAGTGAGAGATTGCTCAGGACATGAAAGAGGAAATTGTGTGGAATTTGATAGGAATATAATATAGGATATAGGCAGAGGTGGGATTCAGCTGGTTCGCACCAGTTTGGTAGAACCAGTAGCTAAATTTTGTTGAGTTCAGAGAACTGGCTGAACCCACGCTGCTTCCGGAAGTCTGTTCTAGGCCTGGGAGGCCTGGAGGAGGTCTCCCAGGCCTAGAACGGCCCACTGGAAGTGCATGGATGTCACTTCCGGAAGTCCGTTTTAGGCCTCGGGGGCCCAGGCCTGCATCCATGCAGAGAACTGGTTGTTCAGGTATTTGAATCCCACCACTGGATATAGGCTAAACGAAGCAAAAGAAAGCACCAGTATAAAGGCAGTGATGCTTGTTCATATTGGTCTACCCAAATAGCAGGGACTCTTTCCAACCATCACCACCTAAGGAGTGAGAGTAAAATGACTACCCTAGCCTCCTTTAGGGGTTTGTAACCAGAGAGCATTATATTTTAAGATCTAAAATGTGAACAAACTATACTGTTGTAAAACTGTAATTATAGGCAGTTTGCGCTAAAGTTACAAGGGAAGGTAAATTCACTGTAATTATATCACTAAGGACTCAAATTAAATGATCCCTATTCATAGACAAGTAGACAGGCACCCAAGACGTCTTTGATTCCCTGCTTAGAAAATTTAGATTAGGCAGTATACAAAGAACCTTTTACCCTCCTTTTGGCAAATGGGTCTACCGCACAGCAACTTCACTCTAGGACCTAGGTGTACCCTTGAGAAAGAGATGAAGGGCTGTTCTGTGGTGGGGAAATAAAGCTGTGAGAAAAAGACTCAGAACGACCCACCTTGTTGTCCTTGAACAGAGGGCAATGAAGAATTTGGATAGGTTTTCAAGATTCTATTAATATACCTATTACGGTATTCTGTTAATCAATTAGCATTCCTGGATTCCCTGCAGGGGTATCTTTTCCTGACTAGACCTAACTCAAAAAGTTGATACCTGCAGGAAAAGCATCCACGACAGATGCTTTGGTGAGCAAATCTATATCAATCTCACAAAGTGTTCACTTGTTATTAACTTATTGGTTTGGTTTTAGCTGAATATAATACATAAAGTTATTACAGTTTATAAACCATAATTGATGATGTGAACATTTAGCCAATATGACTTATTTAATCCACTGCTTATGGCTTTGGATAGTATTTAAATTGCTGAAGTTGCGCTATGGAAATTTACAAAGGGACGACTGATTTACCAAATCAGGTCCTTAAATTGCCAAGAGGCATGTTTCTCCCTTGCAGCCCTTATTTGGGAAATCTATACATGGTCTTCCTTCCAAAATGACAGCATAGTAAGGTAAATAAAAGACAACTTTCCTTCATCTTTAAGGAGAGATTAAAAAAACATAGTTTTATCTCCCATCAGATAATACTGTCTGTAATTACCACAGATCTTCTTCTGCAGCTTTTGGCTTAATGAAAACAGCCTGAACTGTCAGCACCTTGGCAGCTTTGAAATATAAATCAAGTCAAAAGAAAGGAGAGAGAGTGGTGATCTTTGTCCTCTGCTCACTGTTAAGCAGATCACAGCAAGTGCTCAAGAAACAGGAAACCTTAATGTATTTGGTAATTAGATTTGGAAAAATGATATTCCAAGATCAGACTTAAAGGTCAAATAAACAGCTTTCGTTCACGCCAGTGATTCTTGCATGGTGCATACCAAAGGAAACTGCAGATCAGTGAAAGATTAGAAGTCTTAGGATAGATCAGAAGCCAAAAACCCCCAAGGTTATTTTAGCTAACCTTCTAAAAAAATCAATCAATGACATAGCAGAGCAATATGACCTGCTACTTTCCAGTTTTGCCTGTGAGGGTGATTTTTGTGCAGAAAACATCCAGAACAAAACTGTGTTATTCCTTATACCTGATTTTTAAAGCTTGACATTTTTTAGGCTAATGGACATATTTGAAACATTCAAAACATTGTGGAAACATGCTGTTGGAACCTAGTGCTGTGGCAGGCAGAACAGCAGTCACAAAACACCCATATGTTGCTCCCCATTAACCTTCTGAATCCTGTTCAATGTTTCTACTATTTTCATCTTGCTTGAGCACATTTACAGCTACCAACCAACTGCCTCCCCTCCCCCTTTAAGGTATTTGTAGGAATTATCAAGTCTTAGGGGCTTTATTGTAAACAGGTCACATAATTTGTTTGACAAAATTCCAGTTCATTTAAAAACTAAATGCAACTTTAAAAATAGGAAAAGGAGGTGGGGCAGTGATGGAGGTTATCTGAGATCACATCAACACAAGGCTAACTCTCCCTTCCTTACCATGAGAATCAGGATTGCAATCTGGTTGTCATAAATGTTATTGATGTTGCTTATTTTACTTCTATAAGCACTTATTTTAGCTATTCCTTGGGAGATAATTTACCTGGGACTGTCAGATCAGGGCTACAAATTTGGATGATTTTATGTTGGTGTTGAGAAGAGCTTGAGAGCTTTCTGTATATATTTTTTTTCCAATCCTCTGATGTTTATCTGGATTTGTGAAGGCAAAATCTGGTAGCCATTCCTGGAAACATTGCCTGAAGCAATGAAATGGATGCTCACAATATGTTTATCAAACCTGGGAGGAATTCCCTGCCTCTTTTTCTTAATTATAATAGAAGGGGGTCTTTCCCCCTTTTGAGAGAAGTTAGATGCAAAGAAGTATGGCCTTTTCCCGCTCACCTTTATTCCTTCCCCACCTTTCTTCTGCAATGAGCCAATCACCTACTTGACTCTCCCAATCCTGTTTTGCATCCTTCTTCAGCCTCATCTCATTATGAATTTTAGCCTTCCTAACTCCTCCTTACAGAACTGAGGTACAACCATGTATCCCTCTTTATTAGTTATCAGTCTGAACCGCTCTTTCTGCTCACTATTCATCCAGATAGCATCTTTAAACCTTTCCCCTGTTTCCTTCTCATAAGAATTTTTATGACTGTGTTTTCAATATCTTTATTTCAGGATCTCCCATCCCTCTCCAGCATGTTTGCTCTTTAGGATGTCAAATCATATTTATCCTCTTCACTTCTCGTCTGAATTCATTAAAGTCTAACCTGCGTAGGAGTTGAATCTTCTGATAGAGCTGTCATGTCCTCAAACACATCCATAAGCAGCCAAGTATTTTATTTAACTAGTGAGTAGAAATATAACTCAGTTTCCCAGAAATATGTTTCTCAGAGGGAAAGAGAACTTGGCTTCTGAGCTGGCAATGAAGGCAGTGATTTAAAAAAACAAAACGTTTGCTAGAGTGAAAGAATAGAGAAGAGGTGCAATGGCTGACAACCCCAGACAGATCTAGATCTGGCACTGGCTGCTGAAGATTTGATATTGGCTTTAGAAAAAAAAAAGATGGATGGTGATCCATCATGATTGGACTGGGCAGTGATAACACTTCTGAAGAGTTATTGGTTCAAAGAGATCCCAGAGAAAGATTCTTGAAGTGTTCAGGAGTGGGAGGATCTGAAGACACACTGAAGAACCTGGAAACACTGTGGGATAAAACTCCCCAGCAGAGAAGTCTCTGAAGAGCCAGAAAAGAGAGAGGAAGATCGCATTCTACCAGCCAAAAACTGATACTAAAGTCTGAGAGACAGAGAAAGCCACCTCGGCATCATTTAGCCTCTTTTTATCTCTAAATAAAACAGTACAGTATTTAGAAATAGAGCAGTGGCTGTTAAGCCAAAGTTACTCTCTCTGTGGGAAGGTGTGTCCTTCTGTAAAACAAGGAGTATGGTAGCTCCTCTTCTGACTAATACATTTTATTAAATGGCATACATCTCTTGAGCTGTGCCTAAACAACTTTGGTACATTGGCTAGATCATTTTATATAATTTAATTCAAATTGGGATATTTTATATAATATAATTTAAATTGGGATAAAGTGGAGGTGTCAAGAAAAGGAGAGGTCTCTGGTTATGCAGATGCAGGTAAATGTGAAGCAGAATGCAACACCTAATCCATTGACAATTGTGTTAAAAAAAACCATTGCGTTTACTTTTTGAGATTGCCTGAAACATTGCCTATTTTGATATGTGTAAGTGAAGCAGTCTGTTAATCAATGTTTTGTTAAAGCCTAATTTTTCCAAAACTGCCATAGAATGTCCTGGGAGGTTGAAATGCTATAATAATATTTTTCTTTGGTTTGAGTCCTGATATCAAACTTGTGTTCTTTAGATCTTTTGCACAAAAAGATTGCATTGTTTGTCCTACGTAGAACCTTGTTGGTAAATAATGGCATATATCACATTGCAAGAAGAGCATGTGAAGGTGTCTGTAATCTAGTGTGCATGCTTGCTGAGGCCTGTAATGTTGGTATAAAATATGGAGGTAAAATAGGTTTGTTATAGAGTTTGATTCTCCTGTTGGTATCATTGCCCTGTTGTTTCTTGTGAGAATCTGTTTCAGATTGGGTGGTTGCCTGTATGCAAGTATGGGCTTGCCAGTGCTAGAAAAAATACAGTGTCATTGTCCAGCTTATTTATAATGCTTTTGAATGGTTTGAGCTATAAGTGACAACCACTGTTGTTCTCTTTTTGTGATCTGTCTTCTAATAGGACTCTTCTGGAAATAGATCTGGCTCTATTGATTTGTCTATTGATTTCTTTGGGTGTGTAGTTCAGTTTCCTGAATGCCTAGTTTAATTCCATCAATTAAGCATCTATGTCAAATGGGTCAAATCAAATGTAATTGTAGTGTAGAGCCTGATTATAGATGACAGATGTGGTTGTGTTCTGACTGAAAGCTGGAAGCATGTGACTGTACAAGTTTATTTGTAACCTTCCTGTAGTACATGGCACTTAAAATATCCATTGTGTAGTTTTACAGTGACATCAAGAAGGTGGATTTGTTCTGTAGATCATTCTAGACTAAGGTTGATGGTGGGGTAGAAGTTATTGAAGCTATAATGGAATTGGATGAGAGAATCATTTAATGCGTCCAAATGATGAAAATATCTTAAGTGAATCTCAAGTATTTCTCAACAAATCTCATCATGATTTCAACATCTCCCTGCCCAGTTAGACTCCTCTGTTCCAGTTTGTTCTCTTTTTATTCACTCTCACTGCATCCCACTTCCAATATTCTTATCTACTTTCAAAGCCTAGATAGAGCTATTGGTTGGTGAATGCAGCTCCATCCACCAGTTGATCAGGGAACAAAGTGTAGCTTTGAGATCTCAGACCATGTGCTCAGCAAACAGAAACAGAGCATGTCTGAGCTTATTCCCACAACAAAAGTGTTTGCAGTGATCTCATGTATACATAAGTCTGATTTTTCCATAGAAGAGCTGTGCTGATCTACAGCCAAAAATCGAAAGGGTCTAGTAGCACCTTTGATGTCTTATACATTTTTATTATAAAGATTTTGGAGCTGTAGCTCACTCCTTCATATGTGTGGTGTGGCTTAACTGATGAAGAATTTAAATATATGGGATGAGGCAGTGGGGGGGAGGGAAAGGAAGGGGAAACAGGTTGATTCCAAACTTCAACAATAATTGATAAATATGTAACAGGTGATGGTGGAGTCTCTAAGACGGGGTGTCAAACTCAATTTCACTGAGGGCCGCATCAGCATTGCGGTTGCCCTGGGGGGGGGGGCAGAGTGGATGCAGCCTACTGGGTGGGCATGGATGGAGTGGGTGTGGCCTACTGGGTGGGTGTGGCCAGTTCTACATCATTCGGAACAAGGGTGCCTGTGGGGGCCTGGGCAGGAGTGGGATAGATCTGAGGGTCTCTGGCAGAAGAGGGTGGGACCGGGGCAAGTGCCAAGGCATGGTCCACCGGGGCAAGTGCCAAGATGGCCACCACAAAATTATACATTGGTTCCCGGCTGGCCTGGGCCAGAGCCAAGGCAGAGGGGGCCGTTCCCTCATTGTTTCCAGGATGGCTTCGCGGGCCACATGAAACCACTTCGTG
The DNA here is from genome assembly GCF_001527695.2 of Protobothrops mucrosquamatus. NCBI lineage: Eukaryota > Metazoa > Chordata > Lepidosauria > Squamata > Viperidae > Protobothrops > Protobothrops mucrosquamatus. The sequence goes on along the minus strand of NW_015386103.1, from coordinate 243,964 downwards.
GGTCGCATCCAGCCCCCGGGCCTTGTGTTTGACATGTCTACTCTAAGAAAAGCATTCAAAGTTCTTCTTTGCAAAAAAAAAAAAAAGAAGAGAAAACCTACAAATGAACTTTAATTGTTAACACCAGAACTAAAGTAATTTCCAATGATTGATTGACTCTGACAATCTTGCCCTTGCTCCAAGTCATGACCTCTTGGCTTTAATTTTGAAACCTTTTCCACACGTTATAGGCAGCACAAACTGCACTGAGACGCAGTTGCTTATTCACATTATCTACTGTACATTTCTGCCCTGAGGAATGCAGGCTCCCACCATTTCTCACACAGATGGGAACAAATTACTCCCCTCCACAAATGTTTAATTCATTATTATCTAGGTTAAAATGGACTCCATGGAAATGAAACATTTTATTCAAACTGACAATTATTCTTACAAACAAGTACATGTTGACACACACAGACACACATCTATGGTATCCTAAACCAGATTTCCAAACACAGAGAGAAAGGCAGATAATTCTTCAAAAGAATACCAATATCAATTTGGACCATGAGCTGCTAAATGCAAAAGAATATCCAGAAATTCAATGGTAGTCTTCAGAAGAATGAAATATTTGTAGAATACAGTGACAGTGCCAACACTTAACTAATTAATGCTACATCTAACAAAAAGAAAAGTTAGAACTGGCACTAAGCAATTTTAGAAGATGTTAAATGGTCTTTATTGATTTGTTTCTAGAGTGGTTTTCTTGGGTCAAAAAAATAGTTTGGTTGTAAATTAAAACTATTCATATTCAGTTGCATTACACACACCAAACAGCTGGTTTAAACTGATTTAAGGTACACATGAATGGAATGAGATATTACTATTATTTAATGAAAGAAGCTAAAACGTAAAGCTACAGTATTGAAGAGATACCTGAATGCGAGATACTGTATGTATGATCAGTAGTAGTCTATGGTTATCCATTTCAATGAACACCATTACTAACAAATGAATGTACTAAAACAAAATCAACATTAACTGTAAAACATTTCAAAATGCACCAGACAAGCAACATTCATGTACTGTACATAGGGCTGAGGTTAGAAAACAGAGACAATTGTCCTTCAGTAAATCCCTTCAGACTAGATCACACTAAGGTGGTCTGTTTGGCTAGAAATAAGAACATTGTGTAGTCAGACTGAGTTAAGCCTGCAAGCTGACAAGCCCGGAAAAAGACTATAAGGACACCAGCCTTCGTTGACAAGGCAAAGAAGTCTGAAATCCATCCATCACCTAATTGCAAAGAGATGACAAAACCTATCTGCCAGACTGAATACACAATTTTCCTGCATGTCTACCTTCTCATTTATTGTCTTTTTTCCCCACAAGGAAACAGAGGCTCAGAATGAATCTAATCAATTTTCTCCTTGTCCTTTTGTCACATTTATTCAGCCCTAACATCCATGTTGAAGCTGACTGGACTGGACTGGACTGGACTGGACTACCAGTGGCAACTGCTTTTCCAAACTCCTTTCCTTCATACCAGTTGCCCATGTGTGTGAACGTGCATTAACATCTATATATGTCAGACACAAATACAATTGACCCCTAATTTCAATCAATTGACCAACAAAGGTTGTTCTACCTAATTTGACACAGATATTTACTGTAACAGGCCAATTTTGTAGATTTAATCTTACATCTACATACAAATTATAAAATCCTTTACAGAAATTGTAAATCATTCACAGAAGATTGTGATTACCCAAAACCATTAGCTTCAGGAAACTTATGAAAATGGTCCTTACTGGTCTCATTATTGTGTTCTTTTCTTATCTTTTCCTCCTCATTGTTCTATTTTATAAAATGTGCCCCTGGAAATGGTCAACTTCTCAGATCACAATAATTACAACCCTGCCCTGGCCTCACAGTTGTGGCTAGTGCCACACATAAAACTCAGCAGGGCCCATCTCCCTATTTCTATAACTCCTGGGTATGCTTCTCTCATCTCCTGAATAAAAGACAGAACATCAATCTAATAGATACATTTTAACTGTCATAATTATGTATCAAAATTCCCATGGTTTGTATATGCTGTCATTCATGAGTGAATAAAGTTTATGAACATGATTGTATCAGAGTTCACAACAATAAAGATGGAATTTGACTCCATTTGGCTTCATCCATTCCTGGTTCTGTCATAGATTTTTTTAATCTAAACTTCTGAGAACCACCTCTGTCCTTACAATGCACATCTGTGGCCAGGAATAATATTTATCTTTCTCTCTATGTTGAGTTCCATGGACACATTAGAAAGTTCTATTTGTCTCAACCTTCAACAATTACTTCTCTCTTGCCTTTCATACTAATGCCCTTTGAAATTGGATGGCATCTCTTTAAAAAACAAAGTGCTCTTAATCCCGAGCAGTTCCCGGAAGAAGGAAAATAATACCATTAAGCTTAATAATACCATAATATGTTCCAGCAAATGCAACCGATCTGGCAAGCATTCCTTGGGCTAATTTCAAATCCCGTTAATGGCACTAACAAAGCTGGGTGAATGTCAATGTAGGATTATGACATTTTAGAATCATTTGGCTCTTTAGTACATGGAAATCCTTTTACTTGTTTATAGATTAAAGGAACTGTATCCTTACATTGTACTCATATAATTAGAGACTAAAGGACATTTATTATTTTTATACATTTATTGAATTAATTTTTTTAACATACAAAAGCCGCATATTTCAAGGCAAAATGCTCATAAACTGTGTATTAAGGAAATGTCTAGACAGAAATATTTAAAAGGATCATTAAGGAATATCTTTATCTTTTTAAAGGAATATCAGCATGTATCTTAATATGAAAAGTAAACCAGAAAGATTCTTACGTGACTGGGAATTAAAACAAGCAATAGTTTGATGTAGCCATTCCTAAGTATGTACAAGAATCTATTAATAGTAAAGATATTTTATCTGGCACCTAGAACAAAGCACAAGAGGACAGAATATTGCTTAGGGGTTTATCTATTTTTCACAGCATAAAGGCAAAGAAGAAAGTAAGCGGAATATGACTGTTTTAATTATATGTTTCATACCCTGTTACAAATTATATTAAGAATCCCTGTTTAAAAGAAAAAAAACCCCATATGTATTGAAATAAAGGTTTATTTTCTCCACCTCATTCGACAGAAGCAATTGTAGTGAGTCATCTACCAGCTTTAAATATGCCAAGCGCATAAAATACAAGGACATTAAGCTATTACACAGTACACATTTCAGCATTTCCAATATAAATGTGTATGTCATGCCTATTCAGCTCGGCACAGAGTGTACCAAACAGTGGGCATTCCAAATTGTGGGATGGTAACTATGCTACCAAGTTAGCTATATAGACTATTTTTCATTACATAAGGGCATTCCCCCCACCCCAGTAGATTTCCACAGCTAGAGGCTATTGATGACTTCTACCTTGGGATCTCTGCCAGGTCAAAGGAGCAAGAATAATCATACTTTGCCATTGGCAGTTCTTCCTACCCTCGTGGCTTACTTACTAAGACTCAGCAAAAGCCTCACGGAATCCCAAAGGGTAGGAAAAGTGCTTATGTCAGATGCTACAGTATGTTAATTTTGCTACATAGAGAAAAAGAATATGAAGTATAAGGTTATTTCCTGCCCCAGATTTCTCAAATTTCCTAGCAGGAGCTCATCGATAAGCCTTAGAAAATGAATACCATTGCTAAGACATATATTAAACACCCTATATAGAAAGGTATAGCAAAAATGCATACAGCTGCATTGTGATTGGGGAGGGGAGGGTGGGGGAGCTTTTGGATGGAAACATGGAGAACTAGATTTCCAAGCTGCCAGGTCTTTCTAGCAAGAACAAAAACAATGCAAAACAAATAAGACCGTCTGAGAACAGTTTGCTTTTACAGCCCGAGGATTTGCAGACTCCAACATTAAATGGAAAGTGCCCAAACTTCTCGGTGTTGAAAACACAAATATTCAGGAGAGTTTGTAGACATCTTCTATCATTTCCACAGCCACCTCCAGCATTAATCAGCAAGTAGCCAACCTACATGCTCCTTACTTTCCTCCCATCTCTTTTTTCCTTAAACAATAGTGGCATAAATGATAAATGGTGGTGGTTGTATTCTGGATGAAGAAGAGAGGTTGGGGAGAAAATGACTCAAAGCAAGGAAAGCATATCTATTAGCAGGGACTCCTGCAAGGCTCTTAAAAGATGTAATATGAATGTCATTAGAAAACCAACCAAAGATCAGGTAGAAGTGATCTGAATAATCGTCTTCAACCAGCCACCATCAAAACTGAACTACCTATATACTGAAGCACAATAGTCCCCTTTTAAAGACACCTTATTATCAACTGTATTTCTGCTACACACGAGGCAATTGGAGCCAGACAAGATGACAGAAGTAGTGTAGTTAAATCTCAAACATGAGATTTTGATGGTTGACATTAATGGAATGAAACAAGTAAATTATGAAGCTGGTCCATAGAATTGCTAAGAATTGGACATGACTGAACAGAAAGCATCATTAATTTGTCTAAGAAAAGTCCTGCCAGAAACAAAATCCCTGCTGCATTTTTACTCATATTTTAGCATAACTATATGCCCAATGTATATGGAAGAAGCACAACAGCTGACCAGAAAGCAAAGGAAAAAATGTGATACCATTTACTCCAACTTCCAGCTGAAGTCACTAATAAAGACCTCATTCTGTGAGCTGCTGCTGACTCCTGACTTCCATCTCACCAACTTTAATTGAAGCAGAGAGCCATGCATAAACCCTTAAACCCTTTCCAGGAGCTCTCAAATCCCAGTGGCATCTTTTTAGGTATTATACTACTCTTTTGTTACCCTCTTTGTTAGTACTGTAAAAACATTATCCCTTAACCTTTTTTTGCTTCTTCAGAAGAATCTTATGGATAACTTTACTCTGCTCTCTCTACCATTCACATTTGATTCTCTCAGTGTAGATACAAGAGGGGAGAAGCACAAGGAAGGCACTTATTGCCATATGGGAAATACTTATGAAAAGGTACCTTCAGGACATATGTAGACATCCTCAGATGGCATAACAGAGACACGTGAAAAATCCTGCCCCCACCCCCTAAAATGTGTGATCAATTCCCTGCAGAGAAACCTGAAAAAAGCAATTCATTTTTTATTTCTCCCATCAACAACACCAACTTCAGTCTGGTGAAAAACCAGGTGCACCTTTTCAATTCCATCAGGAGATGTAGAGAAAGTGGGTATGGCCAACAATTTTTGTTGTTGTTGTTCTGGCTTGACACCTAGGACATCATAGATCAGTGGTTCTCAACCTTTTTAATGCCATGACCCCAACCGGTCGTAAGCCAAGGACTAAACCGGTCGTAAGTCGAGGACTAAACCGGTCGTAAGTCGAGGGCTAAACCGGTCGTAAGTCAAGGACTACCCAACCGGTCGTAAGTCGAGGACTTTCCCTGCCGAGGAGCACCACACATGCGTTGTTCCGCCCCCTGCACCTGCCGAGGCGTAGCTGGCAAGCGGCAGAGACGGAGCAGGCCGACCACCAGCTGGCCCAGCCCAAGGGAGGTAATGCACCCGCCGGAAAAGGGGAAAAAATGGTGGGCAAAAAAATGGCGGACAAAAAAAATGGCGGACAGCCTTGCTTGGCGACCCCCGTGAAATGGCCGATCGACCCCAAATGGGGTCCCGACCCACAGGTTGAGAACCACTGTCATAGATGCATTGTTCTTCTTTAGGCAAGGCAACAGTCAGTCTCTCCAAAGAAGCTGGCTAATCCATTCTAAAACTCTGAGGATGTGGTCAGAAAAAAAAACAATAAAGGAGGGTTGCTTGCCAACATCCAAGCAGAAGACACAGGTGAATCCTTTCCAGTGTTTGTGAACTTATGATGAAACTTCAAAAACTCAGACAAGTGAGCCATAGTAATTACTTTATTACCTTTGAATGTATTGGTTTTGTCTGAGATTCAGTGATTATGCTTTCCCTTGTTTCCCAATTAAGTCCTTTTTTAACAGGTAGATTTGGCTTCACCCGTTTAACAAGGGGAAATCTCTCCTTCGACCTTTCCCTCATGCAAGTCCGCATGACCACACAGCTACCTCTTGTATTTTCAGGATTGACAAAAGAGAGAGATGTGCAGTCATTCAGGCTTGCATGAGGAAAGGTTTCTTAAGTTCTATATTTCTGAGCATTGGGCAGAAAGTATTTTTCTAATTTTTCTTCAGCTGAAGGGAGAGATCCTTGGAGAAAATGCTAAAACTTCTCTAGTAAGGTCAGGATGTGTCAGAAGGTTCACCCTGATTGGTATGCATCTGTCCTAAGGCGTTTGTGTGCATATCCCTGCCTCCTGGCAATTGCCGGGACAAGCTTCTGCAGTTTTCTTGGGAAGATTTTCAAAAGTGATTTGCCATTGTCTTCTTTCTAGGACTGAGAGGTCCTGACTAGCCCAATGTCTCCCTGCTGGCTTTGTGCCTTAAGGCAGGACTAGGGACTCACAGTCTCTGTCTCTATCCTTGTGCTCTACCAAACTGCTTCTCATCCCACATATGGTTTATTGGGAAATGCTTAGAAGCAGCTCTCTGCCAAGAAGGCTATAAATTCTCAATCACTCCCCCCAGTTTGTAAAAGAAACACATACACTAAACAACTAGATCTGCTCTACCAGACAAAACGGTCGGGGTTTATTACTTTGTGTATTGGAACTGCCTGCTGAAGAGGTCCAGAGTATTTTGTTTTCAAATAATCACAGCATGTTACTAAAAGCTTTTATCACCCCATATTAGCCCAGGGAGATTGTTTTGAGGAAAGTGTTTTGTGCTTCGGAAATTTAAGCCAAGTAGGATAGCTCAATTATGCTTATGACCCAAACCCAATTTATTGCATAATTTCCAGCTGATACTCCATTTCTGAGCAAGCCACTGGAGCAGGTAGAAGCATCCCAGCTTTAAGGTTTCTGTGTCAGATGAATTCTCTGTCTTCATTTAGTCTATCATGAAGCCTAATTTGGAGCATTTTCATCAATAACCATGGTGGCAAATAAACAGAAGCAACATTCTTCTGATGGTTTTCCTGATAACTTTCATTAGATGATATCCTGCCTTATCTACTTTAGGCTTAGAAGGCTTCCCTTTAGGATGGATCTGATCCATCATGGGAAGATAATTTCAAAAGGCATACCTAGTGGACTCATACTTGATAATATGACCACCAGCTTTCAGGGTTTCACTCCCCCATCCCATACTATTTACATAGACATGAAACCACAGGCAAAGTCTGTCTGAGACTGTTGAATTCAGTCCCATAAAAATGCTTCTCTCAAGAAACTCTAAATTTACAAAGGTTCTAGCCAATGCCTGACATCTAAATGGGGCAACAAATTGAAACATAACCCAGAAAATATAGAAGTGCATTTGATCAATTGAATTCAGGTAATGCAGAAAAATGAGATTTAACCTTTGCTGGATGGGACTAGTTTTATTCACTTCCAAAGGCTCATTCACACATTTTTGGTTTGATTCCTGAAGTTTCTCAGATTTTGGTAGCAGTTAGCAATATGTTTGCAGAGTTAATCTTGAATTCAAATTGTGCCCATTCCTTGATATATTTGATAAGACCATATTAACACATGCCTTACAATAATTACAATCCCCCCCTTTGGACTACCATAATATGTTTTATGTGGGATTACTTGCGAAAAATATGTGGAAATGTCAGGTAGCCAGAATGCTGCAGTTGAATCATTAACCACACTGTTATAGGCAATGCATAACTCCTGCTAGACATGGCTTCACCAACTATAAATCTTTTCCAAGCCCAATTCAGAATGCTGGTTCTGACTTACAAAGCCCTCGGGGACCACATTATACAGGTCTCTTTTAATGTTCCTACATATAAGCTTGTCATGAGAGCTGAGGTTCTTAGAAGAGGCCCACTATCAATAGAAACAGACTCGGTTAGGTCATGGGAGAAGACCTTTTCAATGTTGACTCCCAGCTTTCCCTGCCAAAGGAGATTTAACTCCCTTATATTTTCCATCTACTGTCCATCTAAACTGTTTCTGTTTGTTTCATATGCTACCTTGAATATCATACATTGGTAGAGAAGAGTAAGGAGATATCAATAAATTCAGTGTTTAATTTATGCTTTATTCTTGTTTAGTTCCTTGAATGCTATTTTTGGCAGATAACAGAGGCAAAATTTAAACATTGGGGTAGTCAAAATATCTAGATACAGAACAAAATAAGGCAAATTCCACTTCTCCTGTCCGTTTTCTGTCACTGATCTCTAGAACATTTGGAAACTTCCTCATTTGGAACCCTACCAGAAAAAAGTTAAAAGGAAATAGTTGCCTGCTGCATTTAAATTATGCGTGCTGCATTTAAATTATCCCAGTGTGGTCATCTGCTATTTCAGTGGGAATTTAAAAAACTTTGTTGTGTATTACTCAAAAGCTTCCCCCCCCCCAAAAAATGCTCACAAATTAAGCTTATTTCTATAGCATGGTTTGTGTGATAGAGGATCTGAAACTCTTCAGATTCAATCTCCAAAAGCTGCTTCCAACTAGGCACAAATTGGCATCTGTTTGCAGTACTTTAAAACAGCTGTGTGTCTTTTCTCAGGATCATGCAGTAGTAAGTAAAGAGCTTGTATAAATCAAACTTTTACTTTTACTTTTTTATATAGCTGCCCATCTCACATATAGGTGATTCTGGGCAGCTTACAACATTAAAAATATTATTACTTTATTATATATTTATACATTATTACTGGTATCTAGCCTGTAGGAATTCTGAAGTTCAACTTTTAAAGAGCAAGAAACAAATTTTATTTTAGGGAATACTATGTAGCTTTGCACTCTCAGCTACAGAACAATGGAATGGAATGGAATGGAATTCTTTATTGGCCAAGTATGATCGGAAACAAGGAATTTGTTTCCGGTAGATAAGCTCACAGTGTACCTATAAAGAGCAAGTAATAGGTCATAGGTCATAAATCATAATTACAGCCATTAATCATAGGTTACAAACAACAATTAATAAATCATAAACCAATAGGAGAAGATAGTAAGAAAAATGAGAAGACGAGAAAAGATGAGAAATGAGACAGTGCTGTGGGAATTAAGTTGACATCCAAATCAAATAAAATAGAGCACATATGAATCTCATTACAATTAAAGGTTCTCCAGTTAGTAAGCTATAATTTGCTTCACTAACTTCAAATGAACCTGGGCACAGCTGATCCTGTCTGGATCAGAGATCTAAAAATGCTTTTCATAGATGTATATATATATTGTAAATTATTTGTGGTTAAGGAAATCAAGTAGCATTTCTATATATTTTTCTAAACACTTGGTTATAGAAAGGTAACCTTTTATTATCTGATTATTTTTTCTCTCACAATATTCAGTTATCTAAAGAGAAAAGAGAGACCATGCTAACGGTCCTCACTATTTTCCCTGGGTCCTTTCCCTGATCCCATTCTGCAAAGACTAGTCTTTCTTCTTCAAAGTATGCCTGAGGCATGTGTATGCTTTATTGGTTCCTCTCTACACCTGTATCTGGACAGCAGTGCAATACAGTATAGGGGAAGGCTAATGATGGATAATCAGGTGTGGAAGAAGTTGGTAAATGTAGCTAGTTTTATTTGTTTAGTTATTGCTCACATCAGTCCTAATGAACTCCGAACAGGGTACAACAAAGATTTTTTTAAAGGATTAAAGAGGTATATAAATGATGGAAATCAACAATAATAAAGCAGTATGTCAAAGACACCATTCATTTAACTGAAGGGTTAAACGCCCATTGGCCTTCAAAGCACTGGTAACTTAGAGGTCTTCTGTATTTAGACAAGGTGTTCTATACAGTAGAAGCCACCACTTCTACTGTACAGAACACCTTTGGGGAAAATAATTCCATCCATAGTAACTATTGAAGCTGATGTTCTAAGACAGTGATGGCGAAACTTTTAGAGACCCAGTGCCCAAACTGCAACCCAAAACCCACTTACTTATCACCGGGTGCCGGGTGGACATGACCGTGGTGGTCATGGCAGACTGGGTGGGCAGGGCCAGGCGGCGGGGCCAGTCCCTCACCATCTCCGGGGCATGGCACATGTGTCCATAGAGAGGGCTCTGAGGGATTCAGCCAGTTCATACCACTTCGGCAGAACCGGTAGCTAATTTTTTGTTGCCCAGGCCCAGAATGGACTTCCGGAAGCGGCATCCACACAGAGAACTGGTTGTTCACATATTTGAATCCCACCACTGGGCTATTCTATTGCAAACCACATGAGAAAGCTTGTACACAGATGATGATTAGGTACAGCAGCCTTCTCCAGCCTGGCCACCTGCTCGCCAAATAAGAATTTATTCCAGGTTTTCCAGCTAGCTGGGAAAGACTGAAGTAAGGAGAAAACTTTAGGTTTAGGGAAGTGTGCTAACAATTTGACACAATGGTTACTTAATCCTTATTCCCCTCTAATTTTAGGAGCCAGTGATCAGATACTTGAAAATTCAGTTATGAAACATACCGAGATTGGCATTGTGATAGAATTCATGAAACAGCCTAAGCTATGATATATTGAGTAAACCACAGCTAGATGAATTTGCACAGTACATTCAACCATAAATCATTGTTTATATACCACAGTGACAATATTTGTACAACAAGCTATATTATGGCTAAGCACAATGCATCAAATTTTTGCACTGTGTATTAAAAAAGATTATTCTAATAGCAATTTTATCTATTATATGTACTCCTTTACATATATATCCCAGAGATTCTGTGATTTTTGAGACATTCTTCCTATTCCCCAAATATGTATGTGTACCATCAATAGAAGGCCACAGTTCAGCAAAAGAGGAGAGGTTATATCACTTGATCTAAATGTATATGAAACAAGTTTATTAATGGTAGAAATTTTAAGAAACACTGCCTTGGATAGAAAGTACTGTTTGCAATCACTTTGACATGACCCTATACAGAATGTTCTTTAAAATAATTGAACATATTCTCATCCCTCTGAGCATATAAGCTTCCTGCAGTTGTTACTATGACAACTTGTACACTTCAAATTAAAGAAACATTTAAGTGCTTTGATTTGGACTCTAAAGCCAGCAATCAAAGTATTACTTAAAATGTTTACTTTCACCTACTGTATGAATCATATTCAGCAAAAGGTCACCCAACTTTAGGTTTAGCAGACATCAAAGGCTGGGCTTTGCTCAGATAAAAAAAGATACGGTCATAAATATGCACGTACTTTTCATTTCATTTGGAAAGCTTGGATATAGTAGCAAGGTAATTCAAAATTTTTGTTATAAAACTGGCATTATCTCTGCTACAAACACATTGGAATGGACAATAGTATATTCCCTTTACACCAGTTCTTTAAAATATACTGTTTTTAAAGAGGCTATTAATACAGATGTCATCCTGTCACATGTCAACCTTTAAAAGTTAGTGTTCCTTCGGAACCATGACAGTTAGCATGGCAGCCTATCATTTGCCAAGTGTAATATTTATCAGATAGGGTTTTTTTTTCCCCTTATCCCACTCACAAGAGACATTTCCCATGACTAAAAAGGAACCCAAAGCAAAGTGGGTAGTGTTTCCAGCCATTCCTGAAGGTAACTGAAGCATTTCCCCAATCATTCCACTTCTAGCCACCTTGGTAGTGTTTCTCACTTTTAATCTACAGCTGATACAAAAAAAAAATTACAAAAGTATCATACGTATCTGCCTATTCATGTATGTAGGGCTCATAATTTTTTTTCCCATAAAATTATATCACTTTCTGAAGTTGGCTCTGGAACAAATTAAGAAGAAAAAGAAAGACCACAAATGTCACGCATGTGGACTTCTACTTGCTCAGTGTTGGAATGGTCCTTGGAGGTCTTCTAGTCCAACCCCCTGCTCAAGCAGGAAACCCTATACCATTTCAGACAAATGGTTGTCCAATCTCTTCTTTAAAATCTCCAGTGTTGGAGCACCCACAACTTCAGGAGGTAAACCATTCCACCTCTTCCTGTCTCTAATCTCTAACACCCCCACCTTGCATCAAAGAGTCCCTTCCTGCTTCTACCTGACATGCTGATTAACAACACTTTAGAACCAAAGGCTACATTTGACCCTCCATCTGCCATTACTGATGCTTTTCAACCAGAACATTCACATTATAATTCCCACACAAAATATTGTAAAAGCGCATGTGCATTGTTGGTGGTACCTATTGCTTAAAACTTTCTTGCGATAGAAAAAATGACACATAGATGTATAATAATTCAATATAGGGAGATATAAAGGTACAGCATCTTAAATTTCCTCCTTGTTGCATTCATTGAAGTTAAAAATAGTCATGAAAGCAATTTCTGTCAAAGTTCACATAGGAACGTGAGCATATATATACTTACATACATCCATTTATTCTCAAATTAAGAGGTTAATTCAAAGAAAGAAATGCTTTCAGGAAGAGATAAATTACATTCACAAAGCACTCCAATTATATACAGTATTCTATTTGTCAGGATTTCAATTGACTCCTAGAAAAACAGCTCTTCAGTCCTCTCTCCTCACAGGTTGAATCATTAAATTAAGAGATAAGAATCCTGACTGAGTGAACTCTGGAGTCTCTGTAAAAATTGACAGATTTATTAAGCTGAGTCTTTTCAGGAGGAAATGCTTAGAGATTACCTGTGGTTTTTTTTTACATAAAATCAAAGTATGCTACACCAATTACATGATTTCTTTTCAAGATAAGCACAGAAAAAGAATATGGAATAGTAAACTCTCTAATTTCTTCAATTTATTTTTCTTTCATTCATTTTTTTCCCAAAATCCTCTCTTGATACTACCAAATGAGGTTCCTGCCTTCAGAAACTCTCATTTCCCTTATGTCCTCCTAATTCCTTCAGACACTCGTCATAAATCATAAAATCTCTCATGTGTTTTTATTGTTCCTTGTACATGAATGATGATTTACTCTTGAGTCATGAATTCATTTCTAAGTAGATATTCACCAAAGTGCCATTATTCTTAATTTCTCTGACTGACCCAGTCCCCTCTCCTTGTTCCCATCTACTCATTCATATCATCCAGTAGAACATTTTTTTTTACAATGCAATACAATATACAATGTATTACATTCATTCGGATTGTTTGTGCCATGCCTCTGATTCTTTAATTAGGAGCATTCACATTCAACCATCACGGCCTATTAATCCCTCCCCCGCCGCCCCCTTTTTGCTTTCTAATAATCAATTTGGCAGTTTCATCAAGCTCTATAATGTCCTTTTGCTTTTTCTTATTTTCACAAGCACACGGGATACCTATTTTTATTAATGTTAATCCATGCACTTTTATGACTTATGCCTCCTGTTCAAAGTTGCTACTTTCCATATACCACAGCCATTATTCGGTGCACTCATAAATATGGATCTCCACTGGCCATCATGGGGTTGATCACAGAGGTTTTCAAATGTTCAAATGTTGTTTTTTGAGAGTCTTTTTGGCCAGCATGCCACCGGGACAAACAAAACCCAGTTTTACCCCAAAATATGTTTAAGCTATTTTATGCAGATTCTAGGTTCTTGAATCCTATCAGCTAAGAGGTGAATATTGATATTCGGTATCCCAGTATCAAGTACCAAGAATATTACTTCATATACAGTAAATATTACATAATATACAGTATGTTAATTTCATTTTAGAACAATAACCCTCCTATACCCTCCTTAAGAAAAAAGAATAAGAAAAAAGAATACCAAATAAAGACAACAATAATATACTTAAATACTTAAATCACATAGTATTATATAATTTATAGCAAAAAGAGCAAACGTAAGAACTGAACAACATCAGATTTAGAGGAAGGTTTTGAATAGTTTTGTAGGGCTTCCTTAAAGCTGGCAGTGCTGTGCATCAATCTTTTGCGTATATTGTATGCACATTGTTCACCTTATGGTATATAAAGCATACTGATGTACATGTGAAGAGTCAATTGAAATATGGTTGTAATTCATGATTTTTTTCCTATCAGACCAACTTCTAGTATGGTATTTTTATGTTCTGCTAGGTGAATCAACAGAAGAGAGGGGTTAAGCATTTTCCTTCCAGCCTTGAGCAGCAAATGATGTTTGTTCAGGTTCCTCTGGAGCACTGTTCTTGATGGGGAAAACAATAAATCAATGCCAACTTGATGCAATTACTGAAATATTTCCAAATTGGGAAGGAAACTCAAGTATCTGAATACCATCTATGATATCTAAATGGAACTGGAGAACAAAGCAAATGTTTTTATGCACAGGGATGTGATTGGTTTTTTAACCAGTCGCTCTCTTAAAAAATGGAAAGCCTACAGCTATTCTTCCAAGGTTGCAGAATAGTGAGGACTCCCAAGAGTATATTGGTAAATAAGAAAGGCTAGGATGTGACTGCAGCTTATCAAGATCAATGAACTGTTCAGAAATTTGAATCTTTGTGTTCGCTGAGCAGAAACTCGGCTATCTCAAGAAAAGTTTAGCTGACAATAGAGGTTATCTTGTCTGCCTGGGGGTAGGGGGAGAAATCAGCACCATCTGCCTGCTGTCTAATCCATTTGCACAGGCATCTGAGGGATAAGCAATTGGGTTGGCACACGAGAAAGCCCTTGCAGCAGGCAATGGGATATAGACTGGTTTAGCAGCACACTGCAGTTCGTCATTTTCTGGTCTTAAATAAATGAAACCAAGTTAAGCAGGAGTTTTTAATTCAGGTCATCCATCTTTCTAACATATGATTATGGTACAACCTCTCCCATGGTAGCTCTGAATGATAGGAACTGAAGTACAAAGTGGCTTAGAAGTGCTGGGTTATGGAAATTTGATGGACAAGCTAACAAGTGTTGAAAGAAAAATCTTCATCAGGGGCCAGTCCAACCATGAATAAACAAAATGGAGGCTGCTTTAGAAAGAAGGTTGTAGTTTATTGAAGAGCAGAACCACAAGACATGTGGCTCTGGAGCAGCTGACCACATGTTGCTGGGAGTGGTGGGTTTTATACCTTTTGGGGCTTTTGTGTTTGGAGTTGTTCCTGTTCCTGTGGCTTTATAATTTCTGTGTCATGTACTTTGACCTGAGTCTGAGTGTGCCCTTTTGTATTCTATGGTGGTAGGTTAATCCTATTATATCATAAAGGTCATGTCCTGTTTCTCTGGGGCTGTGGCTGATGGCTATGTCTTGTGTTGGATGGGTGAGAGGATGCTGATTCTAATCCTATCACTCTGCTATTGTTAGCTATCAGTTTTACTCCAAGGGATTTTGAAAGATTCTGTCTTGAATGGGTTTCTGCAGGCAGTATTTGCTCATGAATGGGGCCTCAGACTTTCTGAATGGGATTATCAAATCTGCATTTCTACAGATCTGGCCTGCAGAATTTCTGTTTGGGGCTATTAAGAAAACCTGGGCCTGCTTTCCTTTGGGGAAATACAATATTCTGCCTTTTTAATATCCCCCCAAATAGTTCCTTCTCTGGAAGTCAGTCCCCACCCTCATCAATGCAATCGTCACATCTTACAGTAGACAATTCATCCTTAATGGATTCTATGCACCATCTGAGAAAAAAAATCAGGTACAAGTGTAATGATATAACGTTCTCCATAAAGAAAACTTCTAGAAAAATACAACCCGTCTATGTTGACCAGGAAATAACAGGCTTTCTGATAAAATATAATTGGAGATGCATAATGTGTAGCTTTAAAGAAACTAAGGCAATTGCTTGCAATTGACAAGCCTTGCCTCTATTTAATCTGCTGTAAACTATGAAGCCTAAAACTCCACATGCTTAAAAATGTATATCAATTAGTGAGCTGTAACTTAACTGCTTAACCCAGAGATTTTTCATATTTATCACATTTACTAAATTAATCAATGCTAGATTGGGGTGGCATTAAGAAGAAATCTGTTTTGGTTACAACAAAAATGTCTAATTTGAATTTCACTTTTAGATATAGACACCAAAAGCAAAAACTATCGTTTCCTATTTTTTGCAATCTAACAGCAGTTTACACTTACTTTCTAAAAATTGTACATTTGCAACCAGTCTCCTTTCTCACGAGTGATATGGATCTTCAATTGCTGGGTTCCATCATTCTTTAGACTCTCTAGACCTAACAGATAAAGAAATCGATACTAATAGGAAAAGTAGCATGTCTCAGGATTAGCAATCAGGACAGAATGAATATCGTTATGTATCTATGAAATGAAATCTCTATACATCTGAAAAATGCCTACACATTCAGAAAAGAGTTTATACCTGCAATCATTTCATTTCATCACTTCAAATTTCAAGTGCAAATTACTATACTTTCAAGAAGAAAGAAAGAAAAAATCAAGCAATAAAGAAAAGAGGTAACGGCCATTAATTCAAAGCACTGGGATTCATAAAAGAAAGCTCAGGGACATATTTGACACTGTCACACTAGATTAGTGGTGTGAAAAACTACAGATTGCTCTGCTGTCTTCTGTCCGGTGTGTGTGTGTGTGTGTGTGTGTGTGTGTGTGTGTGTGTGTGTGAGAGAGAGAGAGAGAGAGAGAGAGAGAGAGAGAGAGAGAGAGAGAGAGAGAGAGAGAGAGAGAGAAGGTATCAATTTATATGATACAATAAGGCTTGCAGGTAAATTCAGGTTGATTGGTGCTGATGTCCATGAAGTATCAGAGCTTGCTTAGTGTTTGAAAAAGAGCTCAGTCTGATTTATGAGGTACCAATATTCAGGGATGCTAGATTTGCAAATAAAAGCTCCAAGTTCCAATTAATCACCAAGGCAACTTTTCATGAAAAATTCTATATACCACAAAATGCTTGTAGTACAATGTTTTCCTGCAATCCAATCATATCCATTTTACCCCAAGCTTTCAGAAACTGCAACTGCAGGGCTAAAAATCAAATGGTAAAACTACCAACCATACACATCTATTAATTATGTCTAATCCTATACCTCTACCTTTTAAAAAAATAAAATTCTGAATTCACAAGGTAGTACAAAGCAATACAAAATAATTACATAAGGAGCAACTATAAACTTACTAGCATTCCCAAAAAAATGGAGGGAGTAATTTGATGTGAAAAAAACCAAACACATATTCCTTGACTTACAACCACAATCATAAGGAAATTTTGTAACTAAGGAAGGTAGTCATAAAGTGAATCATGCCCAAATTTATTACCTTTTTGTTGTGATTGTTAAGCAATAGACCGAAGGGGATAACTGAAACGAACAGTCTTCGACTGTCTTTTACAGTATGTACCACAAGTACACTGGGGTCCTGTACATTTACAACATCTAAACAACGGTTCATGAGTTTAACACAAGTACACTGACGTCTTTATATCGGTACCAGCATTCAAGTTTCTAACTTGTATTTAGTGAAAAAAGTAACAACAGCATTGCTGGTAGCTAATCAGATGGTTTAAGTTGAGGATTACCTGCCTTTTTCTGAAATGCCAAATATAATATATGTCACGATGAATTACTGCAATATCTCTTTGCTCAATGCAATAATGTTGTGAGAATAAAGGAACACAGTAAGGTTGACGACATAACAAGGGGAAGAGGTATCATGTTAGCATTTTCATTGTCCTCCAGATTATTGCATAACATGTAGGTTAGCTCATTATGGAGCTCACTGAAGAGAGGAGCACAAAACAAACAAACAAACAAATAAATAAATATTAAAAATAAAGGTGAGCATGGTTCAAATTATATCAATTTCTTCCTACATTTATTAAAGCCCAAAGTGCAGCCACAGTTAGCATACCCAATACAGCATATAGATCAGTTTACTTCTCCATAAAAAAGATGCCGGAAAGTTGCAGAAGTAGCAATGAAAACAGTTGAGGCTTAAAAGAAAAGGAGTTAGGGCTTTTCAGTAAGTGGATAGTGTATTTATAGAAATTCAGTCATGAATTATGTAAAATCAGTAATCTGGAGTCTCGCCAATTCTTGATGAGTTTCAATTTGTTACTAACCCAGGTCAGCCATCATGGCAAATGCAACATGATCTAGGGAATCAACCCTTGAAAAGTGTCTGAAAGTTTCAGTTAGTGCAAATGTGGCAGTCCAACTATTACTTGGTGTAAAATAAAGGAATCAGATGATGCCTTTACAAAAGATCTGAACTAATTGCCCTTTGCTGACAGGCCATCATCTAACGTATTGATATTGTAAGGCCAGACTATTTAAGGCAGCAGTCTCCAACCTTATAGCATTGTACCAACAGTTGTGCCATATGCTAAGGGAACCTCCATGGTTTTTGAGTTAAAAGGTTTTGTCAGATTTTACAGCCTGCAGCAGAGCAGGAGAAATAAAAATAAAAACTCATCTCTGTCCCCAAGTTCCATCTCCACCCCATCCCACATCACTGATGGATTGTGTCCTGCCAGGCAATGATGTCACTTGATAGTAAATAAAACCAGGAATGTTTAACCTTGAATGAGACATTTTGCACCTGTAAAAGCAGATCTGCCACTCTGTGGCAAAAAGCCAAAACAGAAATAAATGCAGGCTAAGGATAGCAATAGTGATAACAGGTTTTGGTCCATTACAGCTTACGGCTGGCTCAAGATGAGTAGATAGCATTTTGGTGCAGGAAGAAGGAAAAAGCTATAAAAATAGTCCCCTAATATCCATGTTGATTGAAAGTTTCCCATTTAAGTCAAAAATTAGGATAAGTTATATGTTAATTTTACTCTTTATGTTATGTACGTGTATTCACATGTATATACATGCATGGGTAAAACACAACTATACTTTTCTGATGTGAATTTGAAAAAACGCATATTGAGAAATTGGAATATAGTTTGTCATTCTAATATTCAGTCAACAACAACAACAACAATAATAATAATGTTGGAAGAGACCTTGGAGGTCATCTAGTCCAACCCCCTGCTCAGGCAGGAAACCCTATACCGTTTCAGACAAATGGCTGTCCAATCTCTTCTCTTCTCTTCTCTTCTCTTCTCTTCTCTTCTCTTCTCTTCTCTTCTATTCTATTCTATTCTATTCTATTCTATTCTATTCTCTAGCCAAATCTAATGTAGCCAAATCTGGTCACTTTTGTTTATGGTAATAAACTGAGCCTTGGTGGCACAATGGTTAGAATGCAGCATTGCAGGCAAACTCTGCCACAGCCTAGAGCAGGGCTTTTCAACCAGTGGTATGGGTACCACCTGTGGTACATTGGCACCTGGCAGGTGGTACGCGACCATCCTAGAAAAGTGGTAGCGGGGGAGGGGAATGAGCTGAACCGGTGGCAGCACCGCACAAGCCTGAGCGAGAGTTGGCTGGAGCTGCAGGGCTGTCAGGGCTCAGCAGAAGCGCCAGGATCAGTGCCGCTTTCCAGCTGATTGGCACTTCTTTGGGGCTGTCAGGGCTCAGTGGAAGCGCCAGGATCAGTGCCAGGCTCTAGCTGGAGCTCGGCGCTGATCCTGGTGCTTCTGCTGAGCCCTGAAGGAGCACCAATCAGCTGGAAAGCAGCATTGATCCTGGCGCTTCTGCTGAGCTCAGAAGCGCCGATCAGCTGGAATGTTGCAGCATCTCCAGGGTCTTGTGATTTACATTCAGATGCTTGGCAACTGATTCATATTTATGACGGTCACAGTGTCCCAGGGTCATGTGAAGTGATCAAAACCTGCCGCAACAACCCAGCAGACAGGGGGGAATAAAAACCAAACACACCCCCCACCCCACCCCCGCTGCCAATCCTCAACAGAAATGCCTCACAACAATGAAAACCTCGAACAGGAGGAAGAACGCCGCAGGCAGGTGTCTTGCTCGGCTGTGGCTTGGGGGCCACTTTTTCCAGTGCTATTGTAACTTTGAACAGTCACTAAGCGAACTGTTGTAAGTCAAGGAAATCCTGTTCTTTATCACTTTTTCCCTTTTTTTTGTCATCAAGTTTTTGACACCTTGCTAGGCGACTGGTGGTACTCGGATGTTGCCATATCTTAAAAATGGTACAATGGGTGAAAAGGTTGAAAAGGCCTATAGTTCGATCCTGACCAAGGTTGACTCAGCCTTCAATCCTTCCAAGGTCAGTAAAATGAGGATCAAGATTGTTGGGGGCAATATGCTGACAGTGTAAATGGTAAAGCACTATGGGATAAAGCCCTATGAGGCGGTATATATGTCTAAGTACTATTGTTATTGCTATTATGCTAATCTTTGAGAGATCTTGTCTGTGGAGTCCTTGGCACTCTCTGAGATGCTGATGTATATGTTGTCAGTCACAATATTTTTCCAACCAATATTTATTTTCAAGAATATACGCTAGCAATAATATAGAATGCATGATGCACTTTTCAAATTTCACCATAGAAATGTCTGACGAATCATATGATGTACAGACTACAGTGATTGGAAGGGCTGGATTGAAGCCAATTGCTGAAATCAGGGATAAATCAAATAACATAAATCTAGGCTGTCAAGGTTGACAATTGACAAGAGAAAGAAAGAAGCAGACAGTTTACAAGGTCATAATACATGGAAGTTTCAACGACTACTGTTGTGAAAGCAGTCCAAAATAAAAACATTTTAAAAGGACACTCAAAATGCTGGACAATATTTGGTTTTCAGACTGAGTCTACTAGGCAGAGGGTATGAGGACAGAAGAGATGAATTAGGGACATGTCCTCCTTTTGCATCTGATAACCCTAATTCAAGAGATAATGTTTACATTTGCTGCTTTATAAGCAACTCTCCTTTTTCCTCTTTCATTTTTTTTTCTTCATCAGCAGAAGCTCAAGAAAGCTTTGGTTGGATTCAGACAAGCAAACAAGAATCAGGTATATTTGGAACTAAAGCCTTTTTTTTCTTAATTGGCCTATAAATAAATTTACCTCCATGGCATTTTCTTATGTTGCTGCTATGAACAAAACATTTACAAAATTTTCTGAGGTTTATATATGATATTTATTCTCAGTTCTTTCTCTTTGTTCTTCTCCATTCTGCTTTTAGGTTACTCCCAGGCTTTCTTTTTTTTCATCTCTTTTCCAAAATTTGACATTCCTTGGCTGTGCAATTCTCTTTTCTATAACTCTTTGGTTTTCAAAAGCAGTCAGATGAAAAATGTTACTAGGAATGCTATAGATATAGTTTTCTAGCCAAACGTTCTGTCAAATACCAGTGTTATTTTCACTGAATTTAGCTGCATTATTGCATTTTTCAAGGTTAGTGCATTTTATGCATTTCTAATGCCCATAATTTAGTAATATCTGTAATGTATAATTCCTCTGGTGTATGTTCTGAACTTAAGTTCTGTAATAAATCAGTACTTTTCAGAGCTTTCTTTATGATCTATCAAGGTATAAGACTTTATGTGAAAGATGTGTCCATCTTTCATCATCACATGTATCTTTAATTTACAGAGTATGCAATGTGCAGGCATGTATCTACAGTAAACATGATTCCAGATGGCAATTACAGTTGAACTTTTCCAGACTGAAAGTCATATAAGCAGTATGTGTATATGCATTTAGTTGCTAATGAACCCTTGGCTTCAGGCTGTGAAAGCATTTCAAGAATAATCTATGACAACCTTATGGATTTCCCTTTGGGGCAAAATTAGTGAAGAATCATCTTTTTTTTCTCAGGTTCACACTGTGATTAAAAACTTCCAAAATAAAAGCCATATGAAAAACAGAATTTGCTAGGGCACCACACTGAATATAAAATAACAGAGTTAGAAGAGACCTTGGAGGTCTTCTACTCCAACCCCCTGCTCAAACAGGAGACCCTGGACAAATGGCTGTCCAGTTTTTCCTTGAAAACCTCTAATGATGGTTACCTCCACAACTTTTGGAGGAAAACCTTTCCACTGATTAAGTGACACTGATTAAGTGTTGAAGACTTACTGTAGCTCAAAGGAACACAAAATGTGATGTGCAAGAATGCAGCTTCACACCGTATGCACCTGACAAAGTACGCTGTTTCCCTGAAAGTAAGGCCTACCCCAAAAATAAGCCCTAGCTTGATTTTGGGGATGGGCTTAATATAAGCCCTACCCTGAAAATAAGCCCTAGTTTGGGTGGGGATGGGGGGTGGATCTGCCCTATGTGCATCCACTTACCTCACAGCCAGGCCTCCCCTCACCAGCCCACTTCTTCTGAGGCGTCTGTCATGTGTCTGATTAACGAAACACTTAAAAGGACTTTCAGGCATATTTTTTCCTAAAAGCATTTATTAAGGTTACAGAGACGTCAGTACAGCATGGTGGAAATGCTTAGGTCTGGCTTCTCTTCCGTTACACATATACATTCTAAGCATTTCCCCCCCCCCTTATTTTGGGGTCATGGTTCACATCTTCCAATCAACTTGGAAGATGTGATTTACTTCCGGTTTCTTTTTCCCGGGCAATCATTATTCTCCTCCCTTTTTCCCTGTTGCCTGGTTTAACTATAAAAATACCAGACAGTTGTGCATATTGTCAAAGCAAGAATATACAGTATTTGCAGCGTTGACAGCATCTNCCCCCCCCCTTATTTTGGGGTCATGGTTCACATCTTCCAATCAACTTGGAAGATGTGATTTACTTCCGGTTTCTTTTTCCCGGGCAATCATTATTCTCCTCCCTTTTTCCCTGTTGCCTGGTTTAACTATAAAAATACCAGACAGTTGTGCATATTGTCAAAGCAAGAATATACAGTATTTGCAGCGTTGACAGCATCTTTTGCAGCCAGGCCTGCATTTCTCAGTCACAGGCCTTTTCCTGTGCAGCCAAGAACCAAGCTATAGATTCAATCCTTATCTTGGTTCTGCAAGACATCTGCAGCCAAGGACCGAGCTAGATTCAGTCCATAGCTCCATACTCAGCTGCATAGGCCTTCCGGAAAGGCCTGACTACAAAATGCAGGCTGGAATGCAGCTGCAGAATAAAGCTACTCCTTCAGCCCCAGAAGAAGTGGACCGGCTGGGCTGGGCTGTCGGTGCCAGAAGTGAGTAAGACACCTCCCGAAAATAAGACCTGTGCCTCTTTTAGAGGCAAAAAAAAAAAAAGACCCGGTCTTATTTTCAGGGAAACATGGGTACGTATATACCAATGTTCCCTGGAGATGTCAACTTTTAGAAAAAACGTTTTGAGAAGAAAAACCTTTTTGACTATAACCATCAGTAAACAGAATTTCAGCACAGGAAAGCAAACCATGATGGAAAGTTGTGCAGATTTTAATCATAAATTTAGAATTCACAGTGGCATGCCTAGTGTGAGCTGAGTAAGCCTAATTTCTCTTAGCTGCACATGGAAAGCTCTTACTTGGCAGTTAGATTTAATTTCAGGCACTTAATCTTCCTTTTGTAGCCCTTAGCAAAGTGGAGGTGAAAAGGAATTTCAAGGATTTTTTACATACAGTTGCCATTCAAGTTTAAATAATTGCACATTGACCTAGGAATGAAGCAAAGAATATCACTAAGCCCCTCTATTTCTTAAAGCCAAGCAAACTAATAGTTTGTAGAACTGCTGACAATGAATGAGAAATAGCAGCATTTAAAGGTTTTCAAATGCCCCAGAACAGAGACAGATACAATTAAATAAAGTACAAGTGGTCTTTGTTTAGATACTACAATTGTGTCCCACAGCTCTGTTACTAAAAGGGTTGCTAAGTGGGAAATCATATGACCACGATTCTGCTTTTCATTGCCCCACTTCCCCATCCTTTGGAATCTCACTCTGGCAGTGCTGGGATAATTGGTAAGAACGGAATTAATATCTGTATTTACATTGTTTGGAGAGAAAGGGATTACAAAGGACTAAGCAGGCACACTTTGGGGAATACACATTGAAAGGAATGCAATGGTGGCTCCCCGTTACAGTGCCTCCAGAAAATCGAAGACCTGAAAATAGATGATAATGAAATTATGGCTTTATTCAGTGTAATAGCAGTTTTTGACATCTACAAATGCAGTGCTAAACAGCGATTAGCACAGGACAAAGCAGAAAACAATACTTAATCAAGGAACTACCAACTATTCTATGTGATATGGCCTCATGCCATGATCATGTTCTTATTATTGCACTTTAATGCTAACTAATAGTTGTATAAGTTTCCCCTTTGAACCAGCAGAACTGGTCAACTTTAAGATACCAGCTTGTAGGCGAACATACAAATTGCAATATTTAACAGCAAACCAAACCACTTACCACTCCATATTGTCATGGAATGCTAGGAACATGGATTTGCTCAGATGCTTAAACCAGAAGGACTCATTCTAGCTACCTGCAACTCAAGTCATATCAGAGTCCATTTCTGCAGATTCTGAATAGAATCTATATCATATTCCTGTCAAGTTGCAGAATACTTAAGCATGATTAATAGGCTCCTAAAATTTGCCTTGAATATTCTTTTACTTCCCAGCTGTACTTTGACAGAGATTGCCCACACAAATTTCATCTCTTCATGGAGAAAGCTATTTTTAACTTAGAGACAACCCAGGATGAAACATAGAAATTACCTCTTAGCAATTTTATTTTTCTTTCAAGTTTCCATGGAACATCCCTTATGTCCCCAAAACTTATTTGCAATGAAGTATATTAGAAGAATTGCAACAGATCTGAGAATGTTGATATGTTCTGCAGAATGCACTATCCAATTCTTGCTGCCCAATGCTTTGTATAATTATAAATTGACTATCACTCTTGTTTTCTACTACAGGCCATTGAAATCCTAATACGCACAAAAAAATTTCATTGTAGTGTGTCAGCTAAGTTAATCTCCTGTTAAGTTGCAAACACCTAGCACCATTACTTTCCTTCATATTCTTCCCTAAGTACCTATGGAGAAGGAAATATTAAAAGGACC